>NC_080045.1:50427102-50684817 GCF_012489685.1 Lotus japonicus | reverse complement strand
TCAAGTTCAAGAGCAGATTGTTCCAATTGCAGAACGGGGCTGTGCCGTTCACTGCGTATTTGCTCCTGAGGAACTCCAAGTCCTGGCAGAATGGAGATTCGACCTCGACAACCTGGCTGCAAATGGGTTTGATCTTCGTCCTGAAGTCCAAGCTCAAGGTTGGGGAAACTACTTCAACCGACTTCGAGGACCGGTGTATGAGAAGTTGGTCAAGGAATTCTGGAAGCACGCCGACTGCGATGATACTCAAGTGGTATCTCATATTCTTGGCAGGAAGATCATCATCACGGAGAAGTCATTCGTGAATCTGCTAGGTGCAGACACTGCTTATGGGTTTCGATTCCAATTCACTGAGTCGAAGCTGAAACCCAGCACCAAAGACAAAACCAACCAGGCCCTGTACACCACTTTCAAACCGGGCAAGACAAGTTACAAGGTGATGGACCTTCACCCCAAACTCAGGATCTGGCACAAGATCCTGCTCAACTGCATCAATCAGAGACCGAAGGGCAGTTCCCCAGATTACATCAACTTCAACCAGAAGGCGATGCTGTTTTTCATTCAAGACAAGAGGAAGATCTGCCTTCCCTACTTCCTGTTCTCCTACTTGAAGGAGTGTATCCGGAAGTCTAGGACTACTGCCTCAATCAAGTCAGCAATCAAGTATATCCCCTTTGGGAGACTGCTGTCTGATCTCTTCATTGAGAGTGGCCTCATTCAAGACCTGATCAATGCTGGTTGCATAGAGGACTTGAGCACAATTGTCAGCGATGTCTTCACTGCCAACTCTCTGAAGAAGATGGGTTTGGTCCAGAAGAAGATTGCTCCTGCTCATGAAGACACATCTTTTGAGATCAGAGGAAGAAGGATGCCTCTGAATGACTACCCACTGTGGACTCAAGCAGACAATCCTGAAGCCATCAGATGCTATGTTGAAGACCTCAGGGCTCAAGGATTCGAGATTGATCTTGATGATTTCTTCAGCAGACTGCCTCCAGCTCCAGAGTTTCCTTCTCCTCCCAAGAAGAAAGCTCAGAGGAAGATGGTTCTGGAAGAATCCTCTGAAGAATCTGATGTCCCTCTGGTCAAGAAGACAAAGAGAAAGCCTGATGATGGTGATGATAGTGATAGTGAGGATGGTCCTCCTAAGAAGAAGCAGAAGAAGGTCAGAATCGTGGTGAAGCCTACTCGGGTGGAACCAGCTGCTGCAGTGGTCAGAAGGACTGAACCTCCTGCCAGAGTGACTCGATCATCAGCACATTCAAGTAAGCCTGCACTTGCTTCTGATGATGATTTGAATTTATTTGATGCACTTCCTATTTCTGCCTTGCTTCAACACTCCTCAAATCCCCTCACTCCTATTCCTGAATCCCAACCAGCCGCACAAACCACCTCTCCACCACATTCCCCACGATCCTCAACCTTCTCCTACCGAAGCACCTCTCTGGAATTTGCTTCAGAACCCAACCTCTAGGTCAGAAGATCCAACCTCTCTCCTTACCATTCCGTACGACCCATTATCTTCTGAACCCATCATCCATGACCAACCAGAGCCCAACCAAACAGAACCACAACCCAGAACGTCTGATCACTCTGCTCCCAGAGCATCAGCACGTCCTGCTGCCAGAACCACGGATACAGACTCTTCAACAGCCTTTACACCTGTATCCTTCCCAATCAATGTTGTTGATTCTTCTCCCTCCAATAACTCTGAATCAATTAGAAAATTCATGGAGGTTAGAAAAGAGAAGGTGTCTGCCTTGGAAGAGTATTACCTTACCTGTCCAAGCCCTAGGAGATATCCTGGCCCTAGACCTGAACGTCTAGTTGACCCAGATGAACCTATCTTGGCCAATCCTATCCAAGAGGCAGACCCCTTAGTTCAACAAGCTCACCCTGTCCCTGGCCAACAAGAGCCCATTCAACCAGACCCTGAACCCGAACAATCAGTGTCTAACCAATCCTCAGTTAGATCACCTCACCCTCTGGTTGAAACTTCAGACCCTCACCTTGGAACCTCTGAACCCAATGCTCCCATGATTAACATTGGTTCTCCACAAGGTGCCTCTGAAGCTCATAGCAGCAATCACCCAGCCTCTCCTGCACCCAACCTCTCCATAATTCCCTATACTCACCTTCAACCCACATCTCTCTCTGAGTGCATCAATATCTTCTATCATGAAGCCTCCTTGAGGCTCCGCAATGTGCACGGTCAGACTGATCTCAGTGAGAATGCTGAAAATGTGGCTGATGAGTGGAACAATCTGAGCACTTGGCTAGTGGCTCAAGTTCCGATTATGATGCAGCTCCTGCATGCAGAGGGCAGTCAGAGCATTGAGGCTGCAAAGCAAAGGTTTGCTAGAAGGGTGGCTCTTCATGAACTAGAACAGAGAAATAAGCTTCTTGAAGCTATTGAAGAAGCCAAGAGAAAGAAAGAACAAGCAGAAGAAGCTGCACGTCAAGCAGCAGCTCAAGCTGAACAAGCCAGACTTGAGGCAGAGCGACTTGAAGCTGAGGCTGAAGCTCTTAGATGCCAAGCACTTGCACCAGTTGTGTTTACTCCTGCTGCTTCTGCTTCCATTCCAGATCCTCAAGCTGCTCAGAATGTTCCTTCCAGTTCTACTCAGACAAGCTCATCCAGACTCGACATCATGGAACAACGTCTTGACACTCATGAATCCATGCTGATTGAGATGAAGCACATGATGATGGAACTTCTGCGACGCACTGACAAACCTTAGTTTTAGGATCTCTTCTTTTTCTTCTTTTTCGTTACCTTTGTTTTCCTTTGTTAAACTTTGTTTCTTTTTATTTATTTATTCTCTTTTGTTCGTTTGTGATTATATATGCATAACTATATACTTATGTCACATATGTTTGCTAAACTCGCTTTATTCATAATTGTTTTGTGTTTACATCATATTTCTTTCCATCATATAATCTAGAATGGAGGATCTCTCCTCATTCTTCTGCACTCCTGGCGCTGCTCTGACCTATCCTTCTCCAGACGCTCCAGTACATGCTGGATGTTGCTGAGCCTGATCTTTAGCTCATCCCTCTCCAGAATCTCTTCTGAAGTCTTGAGCTTCTCTTCCAAACTCTCTTTCTCTTCCAGCAGCTTGAGTTCAAGCCGGCTGAGTTCTTGCACCTCCTCCACGAAGGCAAGAAATTCCTTCAGGTCTCTCTCCAACTCTGGACGCAGGTCCTCTTCCAGCAGTGTCCGTGTCAGCTCCGCGATGGTAGTTGCACCCTCTGGATGCCTGATGTTCAGGAACAAGTCCTCTTCAAAGGCCTTCTTCCTCAGCTCTTCTAGTGCTACGTTGTATGATGCCATTTTTTTTACTGAAAATTATTCGAGGTGTGAAGCTTACCTTTCTCTCCAACGCTTTTTATAGGCTTCACTTTCTCTCTGAAAGTTAATGCTATTACAGTTTCTCGAGGTTAAGTTCTTGGTAACTGACCCTTCTATTTACTCACTTGACCGGTGGTAAACGTTCATCCCTTGCATTAACTCTTCTATTTATTTTCGCCTAACTCTGATTCTTACATCGTTTTCATTTTATTTTAAACTTCGACCTTCTCTAAGGGGGAGTACCTTGTACTTCAAGCTAAGTTTTTCACACCCCAAGCTTTTTGCTTATGACAAAAAGGGGGAGTAAACCCAGTTTTTGATTTGTAAGATGTGTTAGTGTGACTTATTTTATTTTGGAGATTTTAAGAGTTCCACCTTCATGACCATAGATGTGTCACTGGGCAAATACAAGGAATACATTTCACTTCTTCTGAAGTGATTCTAAGTTGACTCTGATACCCAAGACTCTGATACCTTATCCCTGACTCTGATCACTTATGCGCTCTGATTATTCGTTTTTCATCTATGTCATAAGCTTTTCACTCTGAACTCTTATATTTTTTAGCTCAGAATCTAGACTTTACTAACGTTTTCATCAAGTATTAGATTCAGGGGGAGCTAAGCTCAGAATCAAGCAGTGACTTGAATTCAGAATGAGCAAGATAAACTATTCACATCAGGATAAGTCTTATTCTATATCTCTAAACTCTGAGTGAATTCAGTTTAATGTTTAAGAATTGTTCATCAAAAATCTTAGTTTTGTCATCATCAAAAAGGGGGAGATTGTAAGATCAAGTTTTGATCTAGTAGTACAACTCTATGTTTTGATGATTACAAGTTAACCTTTTGATATGAACAATTGTGGTACTCTAACGTGTTTTTCTGAGTGTGCTATTTACAGGCTCTGACCTCAACTCAATCTCACACAAATCAGAAGCACTGTGTATAAAGGGTAACCCAAGCAACGCTTTCGCATTCACCATGTTCAGTATGAACAGTGGAAAAGCTTCAGAAGTTCTGAAGCTATACAAACTCTGATGTGGACTCAGTCGCTAGAAGCTCTGAAGATCCAGAAGTTCTGATAACCAAGAAACACTGAAGGTTTAGATGTTCTGATGGTGTAGAAGACTCTGAAGATCCAGAAGCTGAATAGTGGAAACTCTGAAGTCCAGAAGCAAGAAACTCTGAAGGCCATGTTCTTCCCTCTGAGTTCAGAATCAGAAGATACAATGGTCAGAGGATCTGTGCTTTCCCTCTGACTCTGATCAACCGGCTTCACAAGTTCCAATATGAAGTATTCCCCTGATCAGAAGTCTCCTAGGTTAAAAGGTCAAGTCGCTATCCAAGTACAAAAGCAAGTGTACCTTCCTGACGACCTACCTAACGTTCTCAGCCACAGCAGAAGCTGGATTTTCCAGAACTGCCCTCCAACGGTAGCATTTCCCATGCAACGCTCAACCCTAATCCTTGGAGTATATATAGAGGCTGAAGATTGAAAGAAGCGGCTAGAGAAAGAAATACACACGAGCAAGACATATTCAAAATATTCTAAGCTTTCTTTCATCTGAAATTCATTGAGTTTACAATTAGCTTTTTAGAAGCAAATCTCTTGTAAACAATTCTTTGATAAACAGTTTGTTTAGTTCCTTTAGGAGATCAAGGTTGATCGGATCCTAGAGAAGACTAAGAGAGTGAATCTTAGTGTGAGCTAAGTCAGTGTAATTGTTAGTCACTTGTAGGTTTCAAGTGCAGTTGTAACTCTTACCTGATTAGTGGATTGCCTTCATTCTAAGAAGGAAGAAATCACCTTAACGGGTGGACTGGAGTAGCTTGAGTGATTTATCAAGTGAACCAGGATAAAATCCTTGTGTGCTTTTCTATCTCTTATCTTTAGCACTTAAGTTCTCGAAAGATTTGTCAAAATCTTTAAGGTGGAAGTTTTGTTCTGAAAACGTTATTCAAACCCCCCCCCCTTTCTACCGTTTTTCATACCTTCACCGGAGGAGTACTAGATCAAGATTTTTCTTGTAAAGAACATCTCCATCCAAGAAGAAGCTTGTTGCTAATCTTCTCAAGGTTCTCTTGTCATTTTCTGAAGCATTCAGGGGATATTCTCTGCTTTGGATATACCTCTTGATGTCATGATACCATGGTTTCCCATCAGGTTCCTCCTCAACAGCTTGACAGTAAGCCGGCTGATCTCGACTTTGGATTTTAATGAGCGGTACCTCCTCTTCCCGACTTATCTCAAACATTGAGGACAATGTGGCTAGGGCATCAGCTAATTGATTCTCCTCACGAGTAACATGGTGGAGAGTGACTTCGTCGAAATGCTCCAACAAATCTTTGATGTGGGCTTGATAAGGGATCAACTTGGCATCACGAGTCTCCCATTCTCCCTTTAATTGATGGATAACTAGGGCTGAGTCACCATAAACTTCAAGGATCTTGGCTTTTGATTCTATGGCCGCTTTGATTCCCATGGCACATGCTTCATACTCAGCTATATTGTTGGTACAGTCGAAGCACAATCTGGCAGTCATCGGGGTGTATTGATTCTCAGGGGAAATCAGGATGGCTCCTATTCCATGCCCCATTGTGTTGGAAGCACCATCAAATAGCAGAATCCATTTATCTCGGTCTGAAGGATTTTTCTCTTGAAAGAGTGTCATTATGTCTTCATCTGGGAAGTCGTATTGCATTGACTGATAATCATTTATGGGCTGGTGAGCTAAGTAATCCGCCAGAGTGCTACCTTTGATTGCCTTCTGAGTGACATATACAATGTCATATTCAGATAACAAAACTTGCCACCGGGCAATCCTTCCAGTGAGAGCGGGCTTCTCGAAAATGTATTTGATTGGATCCATTTTAGATACTAGCCAAGTAGTGTGACTAAGCATGTATTGTCTTAGCCGGCGGGTAGCCCAAGCTAGAGCGCAACAGGTTCGCTCCAACACCGAGTATCTTGACTCACAACCAGTGAACTTCTTGCTCAAGTAGTATATGGCATGCTCCTTCTTTCCAGAATCATCATGTTGACCTAGAACACAACCCATTGACTCGTCAAGTATTGTGAGGTACATGATAAGAGGTCTCCCTGGGACTGGTGGTACTAGGACTGGCGGATCTTGCAAGTACTGCTTTATTTTATCGAAAGCTTGTTGGCACTCGTCATTCCACCGCGTTGGTTGACTCTTACGCAATAATTTGAAGATTGGCTCACAGGTAGCAGTCAACTGTGATATAAATCGTGCGATGTAGTTTAATCTTCCCAAGAACCCACGAACTTCTTTTTCTGTGCGAGGAGCTGGCATCTCTTGAATGGCTCGGACTTTAGCAGGATCAACTTCTATCCCTTTCTGGCTGACAATAAAACCTAGCAGGTTTCCAGATTTCACGCCGAATGTGCACTTTAAAGGGTTTAGTCTCAGCCTAAACTTCCGCAAGCGTACAAAGAGCTTTTGTAGGTCGATGACATGGTCTTCTTCCGAATTTGACTTTGCAATTATGTCATCCACATAAACCTCAATCTCTTTATGCATCATATCATGGAACAAAGCCACCATGGCCCTCTGATAGGTTGCCCCAGCATTCTTTAATCCGAATGACATCACCTTGTAGCAAAAGGTTCCCCATGGAGTAATGAACGTGGTCTTCTCTGTGTCTTCGGTGGCCATCTTAATTTGATTGTACTCGGAGAAACCATCCATGAAAGAGAAAAACTGATGTTGAGCTGTATTATCTACTAGAACATCAATGTGAGGAAGCGGAAAGTCATCTTTAGGGCTAGCCCGATTTAAATCTCGATAATCAACGCACATCCGAACTTTCCCATCTTTCTTAGGGACTGGGACCACATTAGCAACCCGTTGAGGGTATTTGGCAACAGCAAGAAAACCTGCATCAAATTGTTTTTTGACCTCATCCCTGATCTTTAATGAAATCTCTGGCTTCATTCGCCTCAACTTTTGCTTGATTGGGGGACATTCAGGCTTTAGTGGAAGCTTATGTTCCACTATGCTGGCATCTAAACCGGGCATGTCTTGGTACGACCATGCAAAGACATCACTATAGTCATGCAAGAGCTTGATCAGTTTGTCGCGTTCACTTTCCTTCATGGAAGCCCCTACCTTGACTTCTCTTTTATCTGTTTATGTGCCCAGGTTAATCATTTCGATCTGCTCCTCATGAGGTTGGATCTCTTTAGCTTCCTGGTCCATAAGTCTTAGAAGTTCTGGAGGAAGTTCATCATCATCTTCCATATCCCCATCAGCTTGATTAATGGGACAGTCAAAGTCAGGCAAAGTGATATTAGCACTGTCCTTTTCAAGGACATCACTGTCCACTCTGCACGATTTGCACAATTGGAAACAAAAAAGCGTAGGCAATGAATAAAAAGAATAACATGGTAGCACAATAGATGAAGATTTAGATGGGAAATTCAAAAGTGCATTTCATTGATGACATATATTAAAAAGGAAACATAGTAGCCCAATACAAAAAACACATAGCAGGTTTTCCAAGATATTTTACACAAAAAGAACATAAGCCTAGGGCGAGGCATTAAGACAAGCAACATGCAATTACTTTGGCACAGACTTGTAAACCATGGCAAGTTCGACAACCTTCCAATTGCTGAGTTCGGTATCTGATGCGCATGGATGAATCAAATCAACATTCTGGCCTTCAGGAACATCTTCCTCTGCCACGGCCACCGGGCTGAGAAATTCAAAACCAGCACTTCGAAAAATCTCCAACAAATCACATATGGGGATTCCTTTACACTTTGGCTCCCTGTTTTCCAACCTGGCTTTTCTCTTTTTTCTAGGGCCACCATTCTTTTGTCAGCTTTTGTCGGTATGTACCCTAGTCCAAACCGGTCTTTGTTCTCAATCTGCATTGGGACTTCAACAATACCTTTCTCATTCTTTCCAAGCCCATGCCCATGTTGATATCCTCTTTCGAGCATCACCTTGGCAACCATCAAAGAAGCATCTGATAGCTGCGCTTTCACAACAGGTGTTTCCTCATTCACATATGTTGTATTGGCAATCTCTAGTGTCTCGAATGAAGTCTCCAGAGCCTCCTCTGCCGCCTCTATGTATGGAGTTGATAAAGGCTTACTCACAAGTAAGTCCTCTTCTGCTAGAACAACAACCAGTTTGTCATCGATGATGAACTTGATCTTCTGATGGAGCGTCGAAGGCACAGCCCTAGCAGTATGAATCCACGGTCTTCCCAACAGACAACTATAGGCTGTTGTGATGTTCATCACTTGAAAAGTCACTTGAAAAGTAGTGGGACCGATCTGAATTGGCAAGTCAATTTCTCCCATCACTTCCTTTCGGGTGCCATCGAAAGCTCTAACTACCGTGTTGCTTGGTCTTATGTGAGATTCATCAGAAGGCAGCTTAGAAAGCGTGGACTTCGGTATTACGTTTAATGACGAGCCATTTGATATGTAAATAAGTAACACAAGAAAGGGGGGTTTGAATTGTGTTCTTAAAAATTACTTGTTAAAACTTTAGTTTATGAAAAGAAGATAAGTTCTTAAGAAAACTGTTTTGGTGACTTTTCAAAAACTGTTTAGTGCAGCGGAAGTAAGTAAATAACGCAGAACGATCAGCACACAGGAATTTATACTGGTTCACCCTAAACGATTGGGCTACGTCCAGTACTTGGCCACCACCAAGATTTTCACTAGCAAGTATCAAGGACTTCTCCAGTACAAGTATTAGACAGGACTTCTCCAAGTATTGTCACGGACTTCTCCAAGTATTGTACAGGACTCCTCCTAGTATTATCACGGACTTCTCCAAGTATTGTACAGGACTCCTCCTACAATTAACAAGATTGTTTGGTTCTACAAGAAATCTCTTCTCAAAAGAGTTGGTGTAGACAATTTATGGCACTGGAACTCTCAAGTGTTTTGGGTTCTGAAGGGACGTTGGAACACACAAGAGTTCAGAATCTAAGAGAGAAGTAAAGGAAGAGGTTTGACTCTTTTAAGGTTTGGTATTCTCTCTTGATTTAGTAGAGGTATGAGATCGGATTTGACTCTTAGGAAATCTGCTGTGAGCTTTTAATTCTTTGAAGAATGTTTGGAGTAATTGTTCTGAGTTCTTTCTTTTCTAGCAATAAATTTTTCTCATGTCTGCCCTTCAATCTTCAGATATGTCCTTTATATATGATCTTGCTAGTTGTGTAGCCGTTGAGACACAAAATCTGGCCGTTGTTTGTAGCCGTTGTGAGTGTCATCTAACCGTTGATTCAAATCTCCGGTTGGTAGCTTCATTAAATGCATGCTGCTGTTCAAAGCTATCCTTTAGCCAAAAAGGTGTACTTTGTCAGCTAGTAGGTGGTGATAACTTTGGGCTACTTTGCAGAAGAGAGACATTTAGGAAAAGTGATGTTGACGTGTTGTCATTTTTCCTTTTCATTGGTCATCGAGACTTCTCTCTTCAAAGGTAAATCAGTTTGCACGTGACCGGATTAGTTTCCTTCTGACTAAAGCATGGGGCAAATAGTTGAGATACAATTTTGACTTTCCCGCTCAAATGCTTTTTCTGAAATACTGAGGCATGACGTGGCATGAAACGATACAGAATGAGTGTCTTCCTCGTTTGCTGGACGGTGCGGTCATATCTTGCGTAAACTTCTTTTTCCTTATAAGGCTTAGACATATTCGTTGAAGCATGTGACCTTATAATATATATTTCCTGAAAAATGTCATTAACATCTGGAATTAGATTTTAGTAGAGAAAAGTATTTATAAAAATTGTTAGGATCAAAATAAGATTGAAACACGTTGTAACACGTTTGAACTTAACAATCTCCCCCTTTTTGATAATGACAATTTTTATTGAAAAGGATAATGATCAAGGGTAAAAAGAATTTATGCTCCCCCTGAATTGGGTATGATAAAGGTTTTCTCTAAAACTTATTCAAATCATATTACTCCCCCTGAGTTGTATAAAACTTTGGTGTTAGGTTAAGGAAACAAACTTGAACTTGATCTTAAACTTTTCTATAATTCCTAATTCCTATTTTCTCCCCCTTTGGCATTATTAAAAAGAAGAGGGAAAACATGCATAGTAAACATGGCAAACGTTAGTCATAAAACGATAAGCATGGTGGAACGATAAAATATGCATAAACAGTGAACAATTGTCTGAAAACATAAAAGTAAATGCGAATTGTTCAGGATAGAGAGTTGGCTATTAGCCAAAGCGTGTCAGCAGCTGATCGATCTTCTGGGCAAGGGTCATGAACTGCTGGTTGATGTGGTCAAGGTGGTCTTCAAAGTCTTCTCTGGTGACAAACTGAGTCGCCAAGACTTGAGTACTTGAGCTTCCACCTTCAGTCTTGAAATCAGCTTGAAGTCCCTCAGATTCATCTTCTTCTTTTCCATCATCGGAACTGTTCATTTGTGACTCTGTATCATCTGCTTCTTCATGCATCTTCTCCTTTCCTTTTTCAGTGTGGGCTTTCTCAGAATGAGAAACAACTTCAGGAATGTGAGTGGGTAGAAGTACAAACACCCAAGTTCCAAATTTCAGTGAAAGCGCTGAGGTCCGATTCATGAGAGAATATGGCAGAGTACCAACATATCCCTCAGGAACACTCAATTTCCAGAACTCTGGATCAGGAACTTTGCAAGCGTGAAGTTGGAACAAGTAGTTGTCACCCTCTTGTCGTTTCCATGTAGCGGTGAGCTGATTGCTTGAAGACTTGTCAATCTTTCTTGCCAAAAGGTTCAGGTAGCTTTTGAACGATCCCTTGGTAGTCCTCAAGGTGCGTCTGCGTTGAATAGCAGAGGACACTAGCGTCTGAAGGCGCCTCTTTCTTGCTTGAGAAAAATAGAGAACAGTACCGGATCTGCTTGCCTTTAGAGTGCTTGCTTTCGTGAACGGTTTGAGAGGAGAAGTCATATGCTCATCGGCAATCAATGACTTAGGCAAAGATTGAACAAGTTGGAATGCAGAGGCATTCTCTTGTGCAACGACAGTTTGGTCAGTGATGAAAGCAGTGTTCATGGTAGAGTTTGGTTGAGATGTGAGTGGTTCATTTGTTGTTTCAGTCAAGGGTTCATTGAGGTTTGTGTTTGGTGGGAGTTTTGGCAATGGTTCAGTGTGGTGTTGTGAATGTGTTGGAGAGGAGTGTGGTGTTTGAGTATTGTCAACAAACAGTGAATCCAGAAATTCTTTGTTGGACATTTCAGAAGGAATTTCTTGATAAGGTAAGAGAGAGTTTGCTAACCTTGTGTGAAGAACAATGTCCTCATCAAGGAAGGGCTCCTCAGGTTCAGCAGAGAAAATCTTCCTTTGCTGACGTGCAGGTTGTGGTTCAGCAGGAACTTGAGATTCTTCAAATTGCTTCCTCAATCTCTTTAGCTTTTTGGGTTCAGCATTCTTGACAGGCGGAGAACCTTTTCCCGATCTGGTTCTTGAAGCGATGGGATTGGATTGAGAATGCAATGGTTCACCACTCTTCACAATCTTGATTCGAACGGACTGTTCTTCCTCGTCCTCAGGGAACGGTGCGATGCGGAGAGCTGCAGGAACGATTCTCTTGGACGGTTCCTTCTTTGACACATCGGACAGTTCTGTCAGATTTTTCTTCCTTGTTTGGACAGGCAGTTCATCAGATACCTTTTCTTTTCCTCCGGTGTTTTTCCTTGTTCTGGGCAAGTATTCTTCAGGAACGTCAGAGGCATCAAAGGGAATGTTCATCTTGCTCACATCTCCCAGTCTGATCGGTGAAGGAAAGATCACATCTTCATTCAAGCGATCCTCTGATTCCAGAAATTCTTTGATAACGCCTTTCTTCTCGAAGATAACGGTCAGCAGCGAGCCAAAAGGAAGGTATCCTTGGCTTTTCTCCAGATAGTTGATCAAGTAGTTCCACATCAAGTGTGCAGGATTAATTTTCACTCTTTTCAAGATCTTGTACAGTGCGTACCTTGCATGTGCATTTACATAATTTCTTGCACCATCCTTTGGTAAGACAACCTTGCTAATCACAGCATTGTTGAACTTTACATCATCAATGAGATTGCCCACTTCCACAGTCAGTGGTTCCTCTTGGTTCTTCCAAATGCACTTCCAGTCATTAACTTTTGCAAACCAATTTGGCGAATATTTTTCACCAACTTCCAACTTCACATTCAGTGCTTCAGCCATGTCGTTGAGGGTCACTGAGATGATCTTGTCATTCACTTTGGACTTGATGACTTGTCTGTGATTTATCACAACAGCACAGTCATAAAATTCCTTCACCAAAGGCACATACACCTCGCGCTGAGCCATGGTGTACACCGTCTCCCAGTCCTGATGAAGTAAGTCTGCAAGCCCAGCCATCTTCACGAAGGCAAACACCTTCAGATCAAAGTACCTTGGGGACACAAGAGAGTTGTCACCCAGTTTCTCAGTTTTCACGGCTCCAACCTCCTTGAGTTGAACAGAGCGTTGGCGGTTGATCCTCTCTGATCTCTTCTGGATGATCTCCATTTCTTCAGCAGAGTAAGGTGTTTTACCACCTTTCTTGGATGGGACCTTAGATTTGGAAGGGGGTTTGGAAGAGGTAGCAAGAACTCCGGCCATTTGGGAATGAGAGGAAGTTGCAGAGAAGGCTTAGGGTTTCTTTACTTGGAAGAGAGAGAGAGAGAGAGTAAATGTCAAATGAAGTGAGGTGAAAGAGAGAGAAGGAAAATCTTTTGGATATATTTGATTTGGAATAAAGAATGGCAGTTTTGGGTGATGTGCAGATAGCAGTTTTCTTTTCATGAGAGGGAAACTATTAAACAATTGGGCAGTTGAGACCACGCGCGTTAAAAGCAAGAAGGATAACTTCTCCACATTTAATGTGATGAGACCTTTCAAAGTTCACTGTTGTAGCACGTGCAAGAGTAATGATGCGTTGAACTAAACAATGTCTTTGCCAGCTGTTGACCAAACGATATAGATTTCCTGAGAGCAACTTCATTGAACGAAGAGTTGTTGAACGATTTGATCCACTGGTTGAACGGTGAGAGGGCAGAACAGTGCGGATGTTCTTCGAAGAACGAAACCTGCAAAATAGAACCATTTGTTTCCATACCTTTTATTGAGCAGAGTGCATATTTATCCTTGTTCTTAGATCTGAGAATCTGCCTTCTAAAAGAGGTTTCGTGAGTATGTCAGCAAGTTGATCTTCTGAGTGTATATGAGATATATCAATGTTTCCCTTTGCCACAAGATCTCTAATGAAATGATGTTTGATCTCAATGTGCTTTGTTCTCGAATGCTGAACTGGATTCTTGGCAATATTGATGGCACTTGTGTTATCACATAAAAGAGGTATCTTGTTTTCATGAATGTTGTAATCCTCAAGTTGATGCTTTATCCATAGGAGTTGTGTACAACAAGAACTTGCTGCCACATATTCAGCTTCAGCAGTGGATAAGGAGATAGTGCTTTGACGTTTACTTGTCCAGGATACTAAACAGTTTCCTAGAAAGTGACATCCTCCACTAGTGCTTTTCCGTTCAACTCGATCACCAGCATAATCCGCATCACAAAATCCCTTCAACCTGAAATCTTCACCTTTCTCATACAATAGACCAAGATTAGCAGTACCAATTAAATATCTAAAGATTCGCTTAACAGCACTAAGATGAGATTGATGTGGGTTTACCTGAAACCTTGCACATAGACAAACACTAAACATTATGTCTGGTCTGCTGGACGTTAAATAAAGAAGTGAACCAATCATCCCTCTGTACGATGTTGGGTCAACTGGTGAGCTTTCATCACTTTTGTCCAGAACAGTGTTGGGATACATAGGAGTACTCATCTCATTTGACTTGTGCATGTTGTATTTCTTGAGCATATCTTTTATGTACTTGGACTGATGTATGAAGATCTTGTCTTTCTCTTGCTTGATTTGAAGTCCCAGAAAGAATTTCAGTTCTCCCATCATACTCATTTCAAATTCACTTTGCATGAGAGTAGAAAATTCTTTACACAGTTTATCGCTGGTTGCACCGAAGATGATATCATCAACATACAATTGTACAAGGATGTAGTCGTCCTTCAATTGCTTCCTGAAGAGGGTGTTGTCAATCTTTCCTCTTGAAAAACCATTCTTCATGAGAAAGTTGCTTAGACGATCATACCAAGCCCTTGGGGCTTGTTTTAAACCGTACAGAGCTTTCTTCAACCTGTACACGTAGTCTGGAGTGGATGGTTCTTCAAAGCCTGGAGGTTGCTTCACATAGACTTCCTCTTCAATTACTCCGTTCAGAAAGGCGCTTTTGACATCCATTTGATATAGCTTGATGGAGTGTTGACATGCAAAAGCTAGGAGTATCCTTATTGCTTCAATTCTTGCAACTGGTGCGAACGTTTCAGTGTAGTCAATTCCTTCTTGTTGGTTGTAACCTTGTGCTACTAGTCTTGCTTTGTTTCTAGTGACTTTCCCATTTTCATCCATCTTGTTTCTGAAGACCCATTTAGTACCAATGATAGATTTTCCAGTTGGTCTTGGAACTAGGGTCCATACTTGACTTCTTTCAAATTGATTTAGTTCTTCTTGCATAGCCAGAATCCATCCTTCATCTTGTAGAGCCTCTTCAACGTTCTTTGGTTCAATCTCTGAGATGAATGCGCTGTTTGATTCTTCTCTGAATGCTGATCTGGTCTTTACTCTTTCTGATACACTTCCAATGATTTGCTCTGGTGGATGATCACTTCTGTACTTCCACTCCTTTGGAAGTGAGATTCCGCTTGAAGTCATGACTTGGTCGGACTGTTCAGGAATAGTACCAGGAGGTGATGGAGATTGATCTTCATGATCTGATTCTGATGGTTGAGCTCTTGTTGTGTCGTCATCTGCTTCATCATGATCTGATAGGTCTAGATTGAGAAAATCTCTTTCTAAACGATCAACGACCTTGATTGAACTATCATCGAACTTGACATTGATGGATTCTTCAACAACTTTTGTTCTTGAGTTGTAAACTCTATAGGCTTTGGAGTGAGAAGAATATCCAAGGAGAATTCCTTGATCAGACTTATTGTCAAATTTTCCGATGTTGTCCTTGGTGTTGAGAATGTAACACTTGCATCCAAATGGATGAAAGTACGATACAGTAGGCTTTCTATCTTTCCATAGTTCATATGGAGTCTTTTTCAACATGGGTCGCATAGATATTCTATTCTGAATGTAGCATGCAGTTTCAATAGCTTCAGCCCAGAAATACTTTGGTAGGGAAGTTTCACTGAGCATTGTCCTTGCCATTTCTTGAAGTGATCTGTTCTTCCGTTCAGCTACACCGTTTTGCTGTGGTGTCCTTGGAGCTGAGAACTGATGGCTGATACCTTCTTGTGCACAGAAATTTTCAAAATCTTCATTCACAAACTCTCCTCCTCTGTCACTGTGAATGGCTGTGATGCAGTAGCCCTTTTCATTTTGAACTCTTTTGCTGAAGATCTTGAATGCTTGGAATGTTTCATCCTTGCTTCTTAGGAAGTAGACCCAACAGAATCTTGTGTAGTCATCGATAATGACAAAACAAAATCTTTTTCCAGAAACACTAGCTTCTCCAACAATGAATCCTTTTTGATTTCCACCAAAGGTTACAAATCCACCATCAGTTCTAACTTGAATCTTGGGGAACATAGACTTTTCTCCCGTCATATGACGCGAGCATCCACTGTCCAGGTACCATTGTTGGCGTTTCCTTCGTTCTGTTAAGTAAATCTGCAACAGGAATTATTGATTTCTTAGGTACCCAGATTTTCTTGGGTCCTATAGGGTTAGTTGCACGCTTGGGAGGAATCTTCTTCTCATAGAAGATTTTCTTTCCTTCCCTTTCTATTGAACAGTTCACAACAAATTTAGATTCACTATCAATAGAAGAAGTAAACGATATATCAGACATATTTTCATTAGACGGTTCACTGTTGTCAAAACCCAGACCACTTTTATCATATAAGTCTCTACTGTTTCCACATAGTTTAACTAAGTTGTCATGCCCTATTGTGAAAGTAGATAAATCATCAATCAAAACTTTGATTCTTTTCTTTAAAGCAGATACTTCCATTGTGGAGTCTTGTTTCTTTAAAAATTCATTTTCATGAATAATGGAATCTTTTTCTTTTAAAACTTTCTCATGTTCTTTTTGCAACTTGGAAAACTGTTTCTTCAGGTTCTTGTATTTTTCAGATAAAGTGTAAGAATGTTCAAGCAGTTCATTAAACTCTTCTTCAAGATTTTCAGATCTTACCTCATCATCTTCATCATCATCTGATCCATCTACTGAAGCCATGAGAGCGAATAGAGATTCTTCATCTTCTTCTTCCTCGTCATCTTCAGAGTTGTTTTCAGAATCATCCCAGCCAGTTACTAGAGCTTTCTTCTTCTTGTAGAATGGTTTCCTGACAGGCTTTTTAGCTAGTCTAGGACAGTCTGGTTTGATGTGACCTGGCTTTTTGCATTCGAAACATGTAATGTTGCTTTTGTCTGCAGTTGAGGTGCTTTCACCTTTGTGTGGAAAGGATTTCTTTTTCTGACTTGATTCTTTTTTGTTGTCCTTCTTCAGGCATTTTCCTCTTTGTTGTTTGATCCACATCTTTTTGAACTTTCTGTTGAACAGTGCTTGCTCATCATCGGACAATTCTTCTGAGGAATCTTCTTCATCAGACATTTCTTTCGTCTGACTGTTCTTGGAGATGTTAGCTTTGAAGGCGATGCTTTTCTGCTTCTTTAGGCTTTCATCTTGAGAAAGTTCAATCTCATGAACCTTCAGAGATCCCAGGAGATCTTCAAGTTTTAGTGTGCTAAGATCTCTTGCTTCTTGGATAGCAGTAACTTTGGGTCTCCATTTTTTAGGAAGGCACCTCAGTATTTTTGTGATTTGATCAATGTGTGCGTATGTGCGATCGAGATTTCGAAGACCATTGATAATGGTTTGAAATCTTGCGAACATTTCATCAATGGTTTCATTTTCCTTCATTTTGAAGGTTTCATATTCAGCCACTAGTAAACTTACTTTGGCTTGACTTACATTTGCTGTACCTTCATAGGCAAGCCCTAGGGCTTCCCATACTTCTTTGGCAGTTGCGAGTCCATCAACTTTGTCCAACTGAGCTTTGCTTAAGGCACATAAGAGAAATAGTTTTGCCTTTGAATTGAGTTGATAGTCTTTGCGTTGAGCTTCTGTCAGCTGATCTTTCTTGATGGGTTCACCAGCGTCATCTTTATGGACGATGTTGCCATTTTCAATGATATCCCACAACTTGTAGCTTGAGGATTCTATGAAAAGTTGCATGTGCGTCTTCCAGTAGGGATATTCGGTTCCATCAAAGAAAGGAGGCTTGTTGGTGGTTGAGCCCGTAGGGATAGCTTGATCTTCTGCCATGGATCTTTTACTCTACACCTGTTAAGATGTTAGTTCTAGAGCCTACGCTCTGATGCCAATTGATATGTAAATAAGTAACACAAGAAAGGGGGGTTTGAATTGTGTTCTTAAAAATTACTTGTTAAAACTTTAGTTTATGAAAAGAAGATAAGTTCTTAAGAAAACTGTTTTGGTGACTTTTCAAAAACTATTTAGTGCAGCGGAAGTAAGTAAATAACGCAGAACGATCAGCACACAGGAATTTATACTGGTTCACCCTAAACGATTGGGCTACGTCCAGTACTTGGCCACCACCAAGATTTTCACTAGCAAGTATCAAGGACTTCTCCAGTACAAGTATTAGACAAGACTTCTCCAAGTATTGTCACGGACTTCTCCAAGTATTGTACAGGACTCCTCCTAGTATTATCACGGACTTCTCCAAGTATTGTACAGGACTCCTCCTACAATCAACAAGATTGTTTGGTTCTACAAGAAATCTCTTCTCAAAAGAGTTGGTGTAGACAATTTATGGCACTGGAACTCTCAAGTGTTTTGGGTTCTGAAGGGACGTTGGAACACACAAGAGTTCAGAATCTAAGAGAGAAGTAAAGGAAGAGGTTTGACTCTTTTAAGGTTTGGTATTCTCTCTTGATTTAGCAGAGGTATGAGATCGGATTTGACTCTTAGGAAATCTGCTGTGAGCTTTTAATTCTTTGAAGAATGTTTGGAGTAATTGTTCTGAGTTCTTTCTTTTCTAGCAATAAATTTTTCTCATGTCTGTCCTTCAATCTTCAGATATGTCCTTTATATATGATCTTGCTAGTTGTGTAGCCGTTGAGACACAAAATCTGGCCGTTGTTTGTAGCCGTTGTGAGTGTCATCTAACCGTTGATTCAAATCTCCGGTTGGTAGCTTCATTAAATGCATGCTGCTGTTCAAAGCTATCCTTTAGCCAAAAAGGTGTACTTTGTCAGCTAGTAGGTGGTGATAGCTTTGGGCTACTTTGCAGAAGAGAGACATTTAGGAAAAGTGATGTTGACGTGTTGTCCTTTTTCCTTTTCATTGGTCATCGAGACTTCTCTCTTCAAAGGTAAATCAGTTTGCACGTGACCGGATTAGTTTCCTTCTGACTAAAGCATGGGGCAAATAGTTGAGATACAATTTTGACTTTCCCGCTCAAATGCTTTTTCTGAAATACTGAGGTATGACGTGGCATGAAACGATACAGAATGAGTGTCTTCCTCGTTTGCTGGACGGTGCGGTCATATCTTGCGTAAATTTCTTTTTCCTTATAAGGCTTAGACATATTCGTTGAAGCATGTGACCTTATAATATATATTTCCTGAAAAATGTCATTAATATCTGGAATTAGATTTTAGTAGAGAAAAGTAATTATAAAAATTGTTAGGATCAAAATAAGATTGAAACACGTTGTAACACGTTTGAACTTAACACCATTGTCAACCAACACCTTTGCTAGGATATAATGCTTACATTTCATCGAGATATACAAGGCTCTGTTATGCCCTGCCCCTTCTGCCGGTATTTCATCATCGGAAAAAGTTAAATAGTTATTGGTTGTTATGTTGCCAACAATACCTTCAAACTTGTCAACAGAGATATTGTGAATTACATATGCTTCATTCAGAACCTTCAACAGGGCTTGTCTATGGGGTGCTGAGTTCATCAATAAGGCCAAAAGTGAAATTTTTGCTGGAAGGCGGTTTAATTGGTCAACCACCATATACTCGCTTTGTTTAACAAATTTTAAGAATTCCCCAGCTTCTTCATCAGAAACCACCTTTTTCGACTCCTTCTCATGAATTACTTCCTCAATGATATCTTCATTCATTTTACTTTTCCCCTTTTCAGACCTTCTAGATTCGGCTGCATGATTTTTTACAAGCTCCTCGGGGGTATAGACACGATCGCTCCTTGTCATTCCACCGACGCCCACAATGTTCGTGATGGCTGAGGTGTCAGAATCAGGAGTCTTAGGTTGATCCTCTTGTGAGCCACCACCAATAACTTGCACATCATATTTCCAGGGCACTGCTTTATTATCCTTGAAGGGGAACGGAGCTGGTAGTTGTATGGTGATCGGTTTGGGTTCAGCAGGGGCCGGAGCAGCCAGAGAGCTACCAAACAATGTTTCCTTATATCCAACCGCTGGTACTTTATTCCCTTCAAGAGTATTTGGAATTGCACAATAATAGGCCTCACTTTGTTCGAGACGGGTGTAGTCACAGTTTTTGTATAGTGGATCACAAGCGGTTGTGGAAAGATCGGCATTTGCTCCTCGTTCATTGCCACTTCATGGTCAGACTCAAATTGACTTATTTGAACTAACTGTTGGTCCATCAGATCTTGCAAGGTTTGCTTGAATTCACTGCATTTTTCTATAGAATGACAGACACCAGGGTGAAATCCACACATTTGATCCTCATCTAGGCTTCCCTTAACCATGCCTCTCTTACACATTTCTGCAAAGATAACTCTTAGCGGAGTTTTGACATCCTCCACTCTCATGATCAAATGTTTTTCAGAGCTTTCTTCAATTGCATTGACTTTAGAGCCCTCATGACCTGACAACGGATTATTCCCGATGTTTGGTTTTTCTGCGAAATTCAATAGTTTTGCATCGATCAGTTTCTGAACCTTATACTTTAGAGCCATACAATTCTCAGTGGAATGTCCAATGGACCCGGCATGGTAGTCACATCTAGCATTGACATCATAACCTCGTGGGTATGGTGGTTGAGCTGGTTTTAATGGATAAGGAGTTACAAGAGATCCCCGAATAAGCTGTGGCAAGAGCTCAGTGTAAGACACGGGGATCGGATCGAGACGGACTTGGTTCCTTTCCCTATTTCCTTGGTTCACGTTGGGTATGAAGCTCTGGTTTTGGGGTACAAAATTGGGCGGTTGTTGTGGAGCTGGTTGGGTCACAGTGTATGGGGATATTGGGTGATGAATTTGTGGGTAAGTGGCTTGTGTAGCTGCGGCAATGTATTGATAAGGGATTTGAGGTGTATTGGGTGTTTGGTAGAAGTGGGTAGGCCTCTGGAAAGGTTGCCACTGAGAATAACCTCCTTGATGAGCCGTAACTACATTTGTTTCTCCTTCTTTCTTCTTTCCAAACCCTATAGAAGGTTTCTTTATGGTACTCGCAACAGAAGAACCCTGGACGATCTTTCCTGTTCTCATTCCATTCTCCACTCTTTCTCCGATGATGACCATATCGGAAAAGTTAGACGACACGCTTCCAACCATCCTATCATAAAATGGTGACTGGAGAGTTTCGATAAACATCGAAGTGATCTCTTTTTCAGACAAAGGAGGCTCTACTTGAGAGGCCAATTCTCTCCAGCGTTGGGCATATTCTTTGAAAGTTTCGCTTTCCTTTTTTGTCATGTTCTGGAGTTGCATTCTGTCAGGAGCCATATCAGCATTATACTTGTACTGTTTTAGGAATGCATCAGCCAAGTCTCCCCAACTGTGTATACGAGATCGTTCCAGATGCATGTACCAATTCAGAGCTCCTTCAGCCAAACTGTTTTGGAAGAAGTGAATCAGCAACTTCTCGTCATGTGCGCATGCAGCCATTTTCCTACAATACATGGTCAGGTGACTCTTTGGACATGTGGTGCCCTTGTATTTATCAAACTCCGGAGCCTTGAACTTTGGTGGAATCACCACATCTGGGACCAGACATAAACCCGATGCATCATTAAAACCATAATTTCCGCCCTCCATGGCTCGCATCCTTTCTTCCAGTAACTGCAACCTTTCTTTGGATTGACCATCCTCAGCAAAGTGGTTTGGTGGATTTCCTTGGGCACTAAGATTAAGTGTATGCGGTTGAGGGATATTTAGTGAGTTATGAGGAAGATATGTCTGGGATATGTCTTGCTGATTAGTGTTCATAGGTGGCACATGGCTTGGCATAACAACATGTGCAGGTGCGGAAGACATGTGGACTTGTGGCGTTTCGGTGGTATTTGTTGGTGGGCCTTGAGACGGGGTAAGGTTTACTTGAGTGGTGGTTGGTGGATTGTTGTCTGTTTGGTTGATAACCACAGAGGGTGTATAACCAGGAGGGAGACCATAAGGCGGGAATTGGACCTCGTGAGGTTGGGAGGTTTGCTGGAAAGGCATGTTGGAATGCACGGTTAGAGGCATAACTATCCCTTGCGAATGGACCCCTTGAGCATGCACAGGTAAAGGAAAGAAGCCAGGTGGAAACTCTGGAGTAGATGACAGTCCTTCACTCCTTCTTTGGTTCTCCTCATCTCTTTCTCTCCTCATTGCTTCCTTGAAAGCTTCAATGAACTCGGACATCTGTTCTTTGATTTGATTGATGCCTTCCCTTAGCTCTGCGTTGACTTGCTCTTGCTCATCCATGGTCCTGGATCGGGAACGAGTCCGATAGGAATGTCGCGAATACAGCTTGCTTGTTTTGATTACTGGTTTTCGTGAAAGTGAGTTTTTGTTAATTAAGAAAATGTTATAAAAATAAAATGGTTAACTAAAAAAAACAAATGTGATTGTCGTCAAATTTTGTTAACACGCTTGATGCACGAGGGTTCCCCAAGTTCTAACGCTAGAGGAAATGCCCCTTAGGTTATGAAGATGGTTGATAAATGATCTAAGGGAGCATCCACCCCTCACTAGACGATATCGTTTCCATTGACCACGTATTTGAGAACTCCATGCCGCGAGACCCATACCTCATCGAAGGGCTAATGGCCTCATGATGAGTGTACGGTTGACATTTTTCAAGTGGGCATCTACCCCTCAATAAATAACATCAAAATTATGCCAAACAACATCAGATATTTGAACTAGCCAGTGTGGTGACAAAACACATCCTTCCATTGATTGCAAATTCAAAGTACAAGGCCGCTAAAGATGCCGAACTAAAGTACAAGGCCACAAAAAAGTTCAAACATCGAAGATTACATCAACTCATTCTTTTTCATCTTCCTAAGATCCTTGGCAATTTTCTGACAATATTTCATGAATTCATCTATCTTTGGGGGAAGTTTTAGCCAGAGAGCAACACCACTTGCCCCACGGAAGAGCTCTAGCCACTGCCTAGTGAGATAATGAACGCTTCTGGACAGGTTTAAATATTTATCCATCCAAACATTCTTTCTGCGTTCTAATTCTTCAGCCATTAACAACCACCTCTTTATCAGCTTATCTTTCTCCATCTGACTGTTATATGCCTGAATCCTCCATTGCCTCACCTCAACAGTTAATTCTTCAATCTTCTTCTTCATGATTTCCCCCTCATAGTTTGCCATCATTAGTGAGTCATGATATTCTTTGAACAAGGACCAGCTCTTGTCAGCATAAGCACGAGCTTCAATTAATTCTTCTTTCAACTTTTCCATGGCTTGTTCCTGGCATTGAATCTCTGCCTTCAACTCATCTTTTTCCTCTAACAATTTTCCCAGCTTGATTTCTTGGGCTTTCACCTTCTCTTGTGACTTTTGTAATTCATATGATGTTGACCTCGCTCTTTTTGGTTCTCGATAAGGATTGTCACAGTCTTTTTTCAATTCTTCTATCTTTTCACCCATCTTCTTACATTGATGCTGGAGCCTTATAGCTTTCACTTCTTCTTGGTCTTTCTTTCCCTCTAAGCTTATCACATGCGCCTTCAACATCTCTATCTGAGATACCATGCTCGCAATGTCTTGGTTTGACCTTTGAGCCACAGGGTCAACTTTTTGCATACGACTTTGTACATCTCTAGCTGCTCTCCATTCCTCGTACTCTTTGGAAATTATCAGACGAGGTCTTCCTAACTCATTATCTCCTTTCTTGTGGACATTTTTCCAAGCTCTTTTTACTTGAGCTTCTAGACCTTTGGTGCCCTCTTTACCATATAAGAAGCTTAAACCTCCCAGTTGTTCATAGGAAGGTATAACTTGAGTCCGTTTGAGCTGTAGGAGAGCTATAGCCGGAGTATAAGCTACACAACCTCTCGACCCCATTAATGGTACGTTATGAAAGTCCCCGCAACTGAAGATTACCTCATTCGGGTGATACCAAGGGCAAACCCATTTAAATGTTCTCAATTCCATGCTGGCAAACTCATTTTTCCATTCCCCAACTCCTTGCACTTTCTTTGGAATTCGCCAAAAATCCTTGAGCGCATTCGGTATAGGGCCCATGTGATCTTTAGCATGTACATGGGTTATGATCCACACATAGAGCAAGTGGGGACAACAGCGGAGGGTTCCCCCTTTCTTTTCATCTCCTTTTATCTCATGACAAACCTCCATGGAAAGAAATGTATCAGCTAAAATTGCCGTGACGGGGTCCGCCCCTTGCATCTCATACTGAAAGAACACATCCATAGCAGCTTGATCTACAAAATCTACTGTGAAGGGGAATAGTACCAATCCGAATATAGCAAGGGCCAATGTTTTGCTGAAATATGCCCAGTTCCCTTCTCGAGCCAAATCTTCAAGATGATTTTCCAAAACAGCCTTTCGTATTGCATGAACTGAACCTTTCTTTCCAAGTGAAAACTGATGTGCCGGCATGCCAATGAGACATGCTATCTTCTTCCCATCCACGTAACTTCCCCCGTAGGTATATACTCCAGCACTTTCTTTGACAGGGAATCCTATGATCCTCCTGTATTCTTCTAATGTAGGAACAATGTCTAAATTAGGCAGCTCAAAGCATCTGATATCAGACTTCCAGAACTGGGCCAAGGCGCTCAATGCAGCTTTTTCTATAGTGATTCGAAGCAAATCCAGCATCTGGCCATATCTCTTATTAAAGTTGGACCTCGCTTCCTGTGGCATATGTTGATAGAGATATTGCACTCTTTGCATATCATTCACCACCGCATTAATTCTGATGCTTCTGTTCTTTTCTGACGTGTCAATGGTTTGACTTTGAACCCCTTCCATCATCAAGTGTTAACAAAATCGTTCAACCTATAATAAGAAAGTCTAGCAAAGGAGTTAATTAAGAAAAGAAAATTGTTTATATTATCACTATATTACATGATGATGCATGGGTTAATTTGATATGATTAGATGCAAAAGAATGACATATTATCAACAAATGAATCTATGTATAAAATGAGAGAAACGAGTAAAAAGCACGCTCTCCTTTTGTCCTAAGAAGTGGAACTTATGGGATGTGGATATTGAATCGTCTAAGACCCTAATCAGGTGAGAGCTATAGTCAAATTATGTGCAAACTCTCCGGGTGGTTCTAGACTTCTAATAATCATGGTTCCCAGATTACCCTCGTCACACAGACAAGGACCCGATTCATGAATTAATCGCCCGTAAGGATAAAACTTCTCAAGCGAATAATTCATAAGCTAGTAATAATCTGAGTGGTGACTCAACAATCGTCACGTGAACACTAGGTTCCTCATGACAATTATCGAGAACACCTCCTACTCCTGAGGTTCGCACGGGCTCGGGTATAGAGTCCAAAGTAGTTTGTGCATCGAGCAGTGATAGTGGGGTGTGTGTAGAGAGCATACCAACCTTCATCCCTAATACTACCCAATCTTGCAAAAGGAACACACAGATTCATATATGTATATACGACTAATATATCCTGGTAGTCGTCTACCCTAAGACCTCAAGCAATATCAGATATTAACATAATATTGAGCATATATAAGAGAAAACAAACAAGAAACACAAGAAAAGGGTAAAACAAATTTTAGAGAAAGCTAGCAGTTTGCATAATCAATTAGTCAGGCTTGACTCTCAAAAGTCCCCAGCAGAGTCGCCATCTGTCGCAACCGGGGTCGCGGTGGGACGGCGCACAAAGAAGTGTAAAACAGAAGAGTCGCCACCAATATTTTTAAAATGGGAAAACATCAGAAAACCCATAAAGAAAATGGTCTTCATCCGGGAGTCTATTACGCGTAGGGAAGGTATTAGCACCCCACAGCGCCCGTTTATAAAACGGTTACCTCTAATTAATTGTCCAAAATTAAGTCAGCTTTCTAAATATTTGTTTCACCCCAAAAGAAAAATGTTTTTGATTTTAGTACTATTTGATTTTTGTGTGTTTTGATTTAATTAATTGAAAAAGAGTTATTTAGAATTTTAGCTTGACAGTTGTAGGTGCCTGCTCCTACGTATCCCCAAAGTGCAATGGAGAAATCAAAGCCACGTAGTTCTTTGGAAAGATTGATGTTTTTGTTTTTATATGTTTTGTAAATTTGATTAAAACTTGATTCTTGACTTGATTTGATTAAGGAAAAAAAAGTTTGTTTCAAGGTATTGAAACTCGAAAGGATTTTGAGGATTTGAAGTTCTTTACACGGCTTTCAAATTAAAAAAAGGTGTACGCTACCGAGCGGATAGTCAAGGTAAAGGATAGAAATGCTATTCCATTACCGTAATTAATCTTAAAAATTTAATTATTCATGCTACCAAATGGGTAGTCTAGGTAAATGATAGAAATGCTATTCTATTACCAAAAATGCATTTTTGGAGTATTGTTTATTTACATTTAAAAATCATGCTACCAAATGGGTAGTCAAAGTAAAGGATAGAAATGCCATTCCATTACTGTATTTGACTTTGAACAAATTATTAGTACTCATAACATGTATCAGTTAGACATTCCGCAGCACACAACATATATCTTTGTACTTCACTATGCCAAAAGTAACTAGCCAGCAATGAACTAATTACTATCATGGTAGAAAGAAGAATAAATAAAACCAGATGAAAAGCGCATGGGCCAGACCTTGTCTTTTAACCACTAACTCTAAAATTAAACTTGAATTTTTATTCCTTTCAATACTACTCTAAAATTCATTCTGTTTTTTACATGCTTTATGTTCCTTTTGATGATGGTGATTTTAAAACCTCTATGCTTACAGGGATATGATTACAGGGATATGATTACAGGGACACAATGATAGTTCACCTAAGCCAAACATTGGAAAAGAGAGACAGAAGTATGAATTGTTATAAAGGGAAAAATGGAGAGTATCTTCCACATGATTTCTCTTGTTCATTTTCCTACCTAATTATGTAAATTGCATTGAACTATTGAATAGAATTATTTTTGATTCTAAGCAGCATTTCAGTTCAATTTTGTCATGTTTCAAACTGGTTTAAAAGCATATGAAATTCATTTGGCTAAGCAAGAATTAAAAGGGAAAGAGTATGTTTACTTGGATGAAGCTAATTTTCTTTCACTCCTTCTCTTCAGCCCTGTGCGTGCCTCCTCTCTTGTGTATGCTCCTAGTTATTCTGGTTGCTATTTGTCACTATTGAGAATTAATGATCAAGAGATGATCACCAATCCAAGGTATTTGCACTCTTGTTTTTATACTCTGCTTTCACACTCGGTTTTTCTCTTCTTCCTCTGTTTTTTCTTTTCTTCCTCCTTTTCCTTTTTTTTCTACTGCATAATTTCACCCCTTTTATAGAGGTTGGGGGCGGTAAACAATTTGCCTCAAGCTCGTGAGTCCTGCTGTGTAATCTCTGACAATAAATTTCCCTAAGCAAGCTGTGTAATCATTCCTAAAAATTCTAAAATTGCGGCTCTGCACCCTTATCTCCTCTTACTTTTTATGGTTTCTTATCCTTTTGTACTGTCAGAAGAAGGTCAAAATTAAATTTACCACACAACTTGTTCATGATAAGCCCTTGGGAAGTAGCATTATCTTCTGCATTGTCAATTTTTCACACCATCTTCTCTTTTTCTACCACATGCCACCGCCACCGCCATGTTTATTTCCCCTGTTTTGAAACATTTACTTCCTTCCATCCTATGTTTCCTAACTTCCTTCTTTCTTTTGCTTTTCTTTAATCAGTTTCGTGACTTTCTATCCTTCCTCCTTCTAGTTTCTGATTTATCTTAACATGTAACAAACTTATCTTCATATTAAAGAATTGAATGTATTTTTTATGTTTTATGTTTTTTTGCTTTTTTTTTTGTTTGTTTGTTTGTTTTTTACAATAAGTAAATTAAAACCTGATACTAATAATGATAAAGGGGGCAAAATTTGGTGTTCACACATACTTAGTACATCAACACATAATTATACATAGCCAGTGTCTTACATAAAAGTATCATCTTACTGAAATAGACTACATCCCAACCCATGGCAGCAAATCAGATTTCCAAAACATAATGTCACTACCCGTACAACAACTTACTCCAGGCTACTTAATGCTTGCCAAAAGCCCCACACATGTTCCTTGTTTTGTGGGTAAACATAAATATTTACACAACCCATTGGCTCCATAACTGCGAGTACACTCAAAGCAGTGAGCAAATTATGTGGGGCAGCATTCCATTCCCTAGTGCCACCATTGTTTATCACACACCAAAATGGTCTATTATATAGTATCACAAACATAGTTATATATACAGTAGTCCAAAATATAGTCATTATAGCATTAACTTTGCACATTTGCTGCTCATGGCTGCTCCCTCAAGCGGTGCTGGTGAGCATTATCTGCATCCAGTGGCAGTCTGCTCCGGTTTCCACATCATCTCTGAGTTCGTTGTGCTCACCTGTTATCAGTTTCAAAGCGACCCTCATCCTAATATTCCGCTCCTTCATCTGCAAACAGTATAAAGCATGATCATTAGCAAACCAAATGACTGAATTTTTCATTAAAGAAAGTATACCATAAGTGGGTATGAGTGTAGAGTATACCACTCCAACAATATTAGGTGTAAAGTAATTCTCCATGTTCATCCAAGATAGCACCCACAAAGCGGAATCGTCGCTGCACAATGTAAAGGAACATTCAAACAAGTTTCAGCATGTGGAAACTTAGAAGATTATATCATAACATGAACATGATGCATTCTTCCTGGCCCAACATTTCAGCAAGGAGTATATTATTTTGAACAAAGTATGTGGGCAACTAAGTATGTGCTGTTTAATACCATGCATTTTTTCACAAACCTAGTTCCACAATTAGGGATTCCTCTTGCTTCTATAATAGACCAATCTTCCCAATTAGTTGCTCCTTTCAAGTAGTCCGCCGGGTAGTACACTGTTTGTAGAATATCAGTAAGGGCCCTAGCCTGCAATAATATACTTGGTTCATCATGTGTCTTTTACAAACACTATAAATCCTTTTATTGATTAATGCTAGACAAAACATTAAAATATTGTAACACCCACCACGCCCTTATATGTTTCTTCCCGGCCCCTAATCATATGGATGCTTGCGCTAGAGTCAAACTTGTAGATCTTACGCTCCTTCACAGCTACTACCATAAGATGCCAATGGCTGCCTACCTCTTCAATAGGGACATAAACCTATAACATTCAATAAAAAAAAAACAAACCGTAAACATTTATATAAGACAGGGAACTATAATGTTTAGAAAGGAGAAGGAGACAATTTCCAAAATATGAACTCGGTTTCTAAAATCTCTATGAAGCATATGTATATAATCATTAATGTATTGTATATCATTGATTAGTTATTAAATTGCAACCATTTGTCTGATGTATGTTAACTCAGTACAGAAATGATGTACTAAGGTGTTGAATTGAACAATATCTGAAGGTAAGAAAATATGTCACATGAGTAAGAAAACTTCAATCTCTGTCTCTCTCATGCACACACATATATTGAAAAATTGGGCAAAAAACCCTTTCAAAAGTTGATAAAGGTAGGTGGGCCAATTAGAATGCTAGTATTTATGAAAATTGTTATCTAAAATGGAGACCTATAATGTTTTTAAACCAAATGGATACGACGCAGCTTACATGGGTAAGGTTTTGGAAAGGATGCATCCACGACAAGGCATATTTGTCCGTTAGAGCTTTTGTGTCACTACCCATACCAATGTCCTCCTAGATCATCAACAAAACCAATACAATATTACGCAATTATTAATTGGTGGAAAAAATTGTATTTACTTTAGTATATTCCTATCCACAATGGAAGAATTCCATATAAATAATATGATGTATTCAATATATTTGAATGGCAGTATATTTTACCGCAAAAGAAGGCGGCAGGCACCAGATGCTATCGATTTCCTTGTTCTGCTGACGCCATGTTATGGCTAGAGCACTCATGTTGATAACCTGAAGGACGAGGTTAAATGTTAGTGACATATATAATCTATTATGGATCTTCATTCAGTGGCATATGTTAAACTAAATTCAAAGTAGTCTTGCAAGGACGCACCTCCTCTCCCACAATTTTCGGAGGGCTCAGGCAATCAAAGGCCTTTCTGTCATATGTGGTGTTTCCAAACTTGAAAAGACTCTCACTGACACAAAGTTTATCACATTTCATTTGATTACATATCTATTAAGTTGTAAATAAAATATTTCTATGTAGTAGATGAATGGAAAAACAACATTGGACTGTGAATATCAAATTTTTCGTACGTAGTAGACTTATCAGGACTGAATACATAGGCACACGTTTGCAGCTCTCCTAAGGTGAGTTTCATATCAGATGTTGGCTTGAATTTGCACCTGACATACTGTGGCAAATATGAAGCATAATTTAATAGATTGAACTCTAAAATTCCTTACAATGCAAATTTATAATTTAACATATAAATTTACTTGAGACTTTAGGAGCTGATTTTCTTAGACTTTTAATTTAATTTTACCTTTGGTAGGGTGGTCAATTGATTATTTCCTCTTCGTCCAGTCTCTTCCCCAGCCAATCCTTTTCCCTTATATGGCTTGCCTTGTGGTTTGGCCTCTGAGATGTGGATTGTGTTGGATGTCCTTTGGAGCTTGGATGATGCACCTTCTCTTAGTGGAGTGAAGGCCAACTTTCTACTTATGTGATTGTCATCTAGTCCACCTTCATGGTCTCCAGGTGTCTTTGGCATACAATTAGTAAAAAACAATGAATAGTTAGATTAAGTAATTTATAAATGTTACATGTACAGCAGGTTATTGAAAAACAGGTGTTATTTATAATTTACCCTGATTTCTATGCCTCTACAGAATTCAGTCCCTGTAGCATTGATTTTTGTCCATGACTTTCCTACATCAATGTGCTCCACTTCACTAAAATAAGGGTCAGTTATGGTCACGGTTTTGGCTGCTCTTTTGCGGAAGTTTAGCTCGCCTGCCGTCCCATAAGTAACAGAACCAACGACTTGCCCAGTTGCCTGATCCTCAGAGCTATCAGAAACCACTACGTTCATGTTCGGAAACTTGATTTTGGTTTTGCTAGTTACTGGGGTCATATCTTCAGGTAAAATGTGTGCCCTCTTCCCATCCCTAATGTTGGTAAATATCACACCCGACTTGCTGCAGTTCCCATGTCCATCTTTTACTTCCTGTTCGGTTTTGAAGATGTGGTCCTCAAGCATTTCCTGAATGGACCTCGTGGTGGTTAGATTCTCCATGGTTACATTTTCAATCTCTAGTAGCCTTCTGTTTAGATTCTGAGACAAAAAGATAAAGGTAGTGTTTTATAAAGAAGTCAAATATGCAACCCAAATATAAGGAACAAAGTTTTCGTTACACCAAGTGTTCTAAGCTTAGATTCTGAGACAATAAGATAAAGGTAGTGTTTTATTCACATGTCAAATATGCAACCCAAATATAAGGAACAAATATTTCGTTACAGCAACTGTTCTAAGTTTAGGTTGTGTGACAAAATAATAAAGGTTGTGTTTTTCTAAACAGGTCAAATATGGAACCCAAATATACGGCACAAAACTTTCGTTACAAGAGCGTTAATCTAAGGTTAAATTGTTTCGGTGTAGTAATATTATTTTGTAAATGAAGATGAAGATCTTTTAATCACCAGAATCATCTCCACAACAAGGCTTGGAGGAGCGTTTTCTTCATTATGCTGAGGCGCAGGTTCATCTCCTTTTCCAGGTCCGGAAAATAACTTGTTCTGCACAAAGAGATAACATGTAAGTATGTTTTCTGGTAATGAAAACTTCGCAGCAACTCAAGTGAACACATCTGACCAGTGTGTGTATATACATAATAAACCAACAACTCAGTAGGGTTTTTGTAAAGATTTCTTACACTTGGTTGGTTCATGACAGTAGCATCCATTTTAGGTGTATCATCTCCATGTACATCATTTGGTGTAGGAATCCTGCAAAAAAACGTGGATTGATGACGTTGAAAGATCATGAACGCATATAAAACGAAACCAGCTTTGTATATTTGTTGGTAAGTAAAATATGGCTCACCCCCAATGGTCATCCATTTCCTGGTCGTTGTTTCCCATCCCAGCCTCATAGCTTTCCATTGAATCTGAGAGTGAGATGTATATCATCAGCAGTAAGGATTGAAGGAGGAAGGAAGGTGACGGTGAATGGTGTTTCTTGCTCAAAGTGTTGAAGGTGGTAAGCCTCTCTCTTTATATGCCTTTTAAAGAAAACAATATTTTATTTTTTTATCAACGGGTCAGTCACACGAATGAAATAGCTCATATTATATTAATTTTTACCATACATATCTCAAAGTAGCATTTAATGCCCGTGCAGTGGTTGGTATGACGAGACACTTTGGCTGCTCATCATGTACCATGCTGAGTTTATGTCCATAATCCACATATCACAGCCACAGATCACCCATTATCAGTTCCCCTTACAACGTGCAATCACCCGCTGCCAGAGCAACGGGTTATTGGGTTCATAGTTAATATAATATGAATTTATTTGTAGCAGTAGGTAGGGATGGCAACGGGTATGATCGGACACGGCTTTTACAATTACCAAATCCAAACCTGAATCCTAGACCCAACCGTAAACCAGACCTTTTATAGGTGATAAAATGAAATTCATGCCCAAAACAATTGGGTTTCAGATTTAGCCGAAACTAAACCCAAACTCATTACTTACGTGAAATAGCAAGTCTTCCCAGAACCCGATCCATAACCTACTTTCTTAAATAAGTGAAATTCATAGAATGGGAATTCAGACATTTACAATTATTAAAAAGAATTTTTATTGTGTATCCAATCTAAACCCAAACTCATTGCCTTAGCGTGATTTTTATTGTGTATCCAAACATTCACTATTATTAAAAAGAATTTTTTTTTCCTGGTGAATTCAGAGTATGTTTGGATACGAATAACATTTTTCGTTACATAGGTTAAGGGAGAAAAATGTACCTTAATATGTTTTTATCTTTGTTAAAAAAGACATGTAAACTTAATAAAGTATGTTATGAGTGTGACAACGTAATTAATGAAAATGTAGAAATGTGATATTTTTTCTATTTCACTTTTGTGTTAAAACACAAGAATTACAAAACTTTTCACATAAAAATCTAATATTTTATACATTTTATCAAATATAATTTTTTCAATTGATATTTTTTATGAATAAAAGAAATATGTAATTAGTTTGAGTATAAAATATACCAACAAAAAACTGTGTTTGTGATCTAAAAAAATAATAGAAAATAACACATAATAATTAGTATGAAATATTTATCATAATGATCAATGATGTTAATATTTGAATGTATAAATAACTTAAAACGTCATTTAAAATTTAAGAGTTGCACCTAGTATAATGGTAGTTCACTCTCACAATATTGTATTGGGAATGGGTTCGACCCCTATTCAAATCAGTTGTTTGAAGGCAATAATGTTTTCCACTGGACCACCAAGTGACTTTTGATTTTTACTAACTTTTATTTTATATTATCTTTTCTACCGGTGCTACCAAAAAAAATTTACATAGTATCGTTATGAAAATTTAAAATTCCCGGGGGTGCGGAGCACCGGTAAGCCACCCCGGTGGCCCCGCCCCTGTAAAACAAGAGAAAGAGTTGCATTACGAATTTATAAATGAAACATGAAAGAAAGCATCACATTTGGAAAAGTATTTCAATAATGTATATCTAGGTTTGCTTGATCTCAAAGACCTATTTTGAAGGGCTTTCATTGCATTTTGTGCTGCCCTTAAATCATCATAATATGAAATCACGATAAAACCACGATGCTTGCAGGCAGTCTAAATGGTCGGAATGTCTCCAGAACAACAAAATAGTTGACTTAGATGTCACTATTACTGGTATGAAGGGCTTCAATAAGATTCTAAAATAATAGCTCGTAGGATAATAGAATAAAGAAAAAGCCTTTAGATTATGAAGATAAGCCATTAGATTAACAACCAAAATGTCATAGCAGATTGCAAATAGCAAATACCAAACAATAGATACTACGATAATGTGAATGAGCTTTATCCTATCAAAAGTCCCCGAAAAGTAATATGTACTTTTACATGAAATTAAAAGATAACACCCTAAAAAATTCATCAAAAAGGAAAATACCTCAATAAGTTAATGATAAGTTCATACAAATGCATACTAAAACCAAATTAATTACTCCCTTGTGGTTCATTAAGTGTACACCTTCATCACATGGAATAAAACCCTTGGATGAATAGTGTCATATATGATATCATTTCTAGTAGTTATAGATGTCCACCTAGTCAATTAGAATATGTATCCTTATATTATTTATCCCTCATTTTAAATCATGGTTCATTGGTTTAGATAACGGTAGTGGTTTTTCTATGCATATTATTTTCAAAATAAAAGTGCATAGCATATAAACATATTTTCATTTCGCCTAATACAAAAGATTTATGAGTGCATTTGAAATTCTCCTTTACTCATGTGCAAACATAAATTTACCTTCATTAGTTAATGTGTTTTACAAATATGGACTTACACGCATCCATTTCGTTTTGCAATGGAATTTAGTAAAATATTCAATTGTTTAAAAATATAAATTTAGGCACATGTTTCTGTGGCAGTGTCTAAAATGTTTGTGACACATTTGGTATAAATGTCGCCCAAATAACTTACCAAAGAATATGTGTATTATTTCAAATAAAACATTTTAAACATTTGTGGGTTAGTAAAAAATACCATCCTCCTCCTTTATCAAAATAATCCTTTGACAACCCAAAATGATTAAACCCAAAATGATTAAAATCATAACACCTATATTTTACTTTATTTCCGCATATGCAACCTCTCTCAATATAAAATATCTACCTTCAAATATATTATTTTTATCCAAAGTAATATCATATTTGTGCATTATCCCCTAGATTTATGACCGCATTTTCCATTCCAGATTGAATGCATATGGGATGCATTTGTAATGAAACCACCTACTGAGGTACCCAAAGTTTGAAGTTGTTATGAAGCACGGCAAGCAAACACATTGATAACACTTATATATTACACACATTAAACATGAAGGAAGATTGGTTAAGGCACTAATTACTCACATATAGTGAGACAGAACATACAGATAATTGATGAAAAGCTCCTAACTTATTTGGTACTGAAACATAACTACTCCCATAAACACAACCATGCTCCAACTTCATGGATACAGCTCCCACAGCTGTGGTTTCTAACATGACACCTAACGAACTAAGCCAACTAACTAGGATAATAGGTTCAACAATATTACAAACTGACCTTCATGTTTAGTTGCACACACACCCTACTGAATTCTTCCCAGGATCCCCTTCATAGTTCTCACCTCGTGCTCAAGTAGCGCGATCTCTTCAGCCATTATCGCGATATGTTCGTCCTTCTTCACGGACGAAGCAACCAACTTTGCCATTTGGTTATCCTTCTGTTCCAACTCAAGTTTATAGTCTTCAATTTGCACTTCCTTCACCTTCAACTGGCTAAGCATGTCATCCAATGCATGAAAGTTGTAGTCTTTGACCCGTTTTCCTGTCTGATTAAGCAGTATTTTCAGGATGAGCTTGGCTGCACTATCGCGAGCATTATCATGTGCAATGTTGTACTTTCCAGTCATCATCATTGGCCTGTATAACCTTCCACGCGTCACAGCAACCGTGTACCTGTGGTGCGGAACACCTACGAAGTGTTTGGTGTCTACCACTCCCCACACAGGGGGAGGTAGCTCGAGGGCCTCACAAACATTTCCAAGTAGAGCTGAAAGGCTAAACTCAACCACACAGTCTTCTAGGCCTGTTTCTTCAACCTCATCCCACTCATCATTCATGCTTTCATCTAGTTAAAAGGAAACAGAAAGTTTAACGTAAAAGAGTATGCATGTGTATGGACTACATACATTATATTAACTGAAAACAATGCACAAATGTAACGGAACAAATTACCGTTCAATGAAAGACCTGCCAGAGATATGTTGTTGCTTGAACTTGGACCACCACTGGCAATCCACGCTTCAGCTGCTGCAAGTCCTTCCACCGGCTGTGCCTCATCCGGAACCATGTGGTTGTCTTCATTTGCACCAGAGGAAAACTTTAACCACGCAGCTGGTGCTTCCTCCATACCGTTGAACCCTTCGTAGGCACACCCACTGAAACGAACTACCTGTTCTTGGCAGTCAAGCCAGTCGGTGTAAATACCAGCATTTCTTCCTTTGTACACAACATAGCATTTGTTCTTTCCAGCCATGATATGCAGCTAATTCCTTCTAACCACTCAAGCAGATGTGATATAAAACGTATGGTGAAAATGAAATGGGCCACGTAAATATACTATTATTGCTTTTGGACCGTGATTGGTTGGATACTCCTCCTTATTTTATTAAATCTGAACCACCTTTTTATTATGGTTTTTATTATGCTAAACCATATCATGGAACATGGCATGCATCCATTTCTCATCCCATTTGGTGTATATTACAACTTGTCATTGACATTATCATATTGTATTATCACCCTATATTATCATGTCCATGTGTACTCAATGATCTGAAACCACTTTGTTGACTATAAACCCATTCTAACTGTGAGAAAAAAACAAAATCCCATTCTATTTGTTCAAATGTAGTTTGCTTACTATTTACTTTATTATTTATCTAAAAGTTAATTTTTTTCTCTCTTTCACCTCATTATTTCTCATCTCTATCTCATTTATCTCTCTATCATACCAAACAACCACTTAAATCCACTTTATTTATCACTTATTTCTCTCTACTGAATCTCTCTACTCTACTTTCTCTTCTCTATCTCTCTCTATTCTACCAAACCAAACATAATGTAATAGTCTATTATTCATAATAATGTTCTTAAATTGTACAATAATGCACGGAAGGTGGGCCAAATTTGCCTAATGTTGATAAATAAGTAATAAGCACTAAGCTATTCCGGCATGCTTTGGTGTGGGCCAGGGCATACTCAATTGCATATCCTTTTAGAGGATTTATTCCAGACCCTCGTACAGCAACTAGATTAGGTGTACAAAGTGGAAGGTGCCGTAAAGTCACGTCCTCTGTGACTGTAATAGTGACCATTGTCACAGCTTTCCCATAATATACTAATATGTTGTCATTTTATATTGGCTTTTTATATTTATTGTAATACCACCAACTGCATTTCCGTCCCCCAAAGCTTCCATTTCAAGTACTCCCTCTGTCCCGCCACATTTTTCCAATCCCCCTCTGCTATGAATCGCGTCTCCAGTCAAATATTGCAGAACATCAACCTGACAAAGCAAGTAAACGGGGACAGGCAGATTGTGAAAGCCGGGATGGACATTTGACAGTTGAATACATGTGCGGACCCACTGTTTGGTAATTCTTACTTAGACAATAAGAAATGGCTAACGCTACATGAGGCTACCTGTGGTTCAATTTCATTGTTATACGTGTTATACAGGAAATGGCTAACGCTACATTGACGCCACTTCTGAGATTAGGTAGAAATGAAAGAGAAGTGAATGATATGATTTGTAACGTGACAGGAAATGTAGAAAAAAATAAAAAGAAAAATCGTTGTCGAAATTTTGGCTTTGGTTTCGTGTCATTCCGAGTTCTGTAGCTCGAGTTATGCGCATTCTAGCGAAATCATGTTTTATTGTCCATTCGTGCTTAAATGTCGAATTCTAAAGCTTCGAAAGCTGCTTTTCGGGTTTTGTTAGTGTTATTAGTTGTATTGTTTCTTAGCGACTAAGCAATGATACTTTGCTTAAGGTTTGGAACGAGTTGAGCTGAGGAAAGAGGCTTTGGAGCAATTGGTGAGGTTTCACAACTGAGGAGGACGCCCGGGTAACGTGCTGAGTTCGGGAGCTTTATTTTGGATTGGACTGGGATGTCGAGCTTGGATGGAGAAATTGGCTAAGGTAAGGGTAACTCAGTTTTAGCGCGTCTTTGAGTCCTGCATGCTTTTATCGCTCTGCGTGCGTTTGAGATGAAGGTGTTTAAATTGATTGCCGTAACACCCTGAAAATCGGGCCGTTACAGTCAGACAATCAAAATCATAGTCAATATTAGCCCTCATAGATGGCATATTCATCTCAAGCACAACGTACCCTTGTTATTGTTATGCTTCAATGGGAAATTAATATACTCCAAATGTTGGAGTTTATGAGGTAAAATCGTTGATTACTAACATGATTATTGCTCATTTCATCGTCACCGTGATGGAGCTGCGTTGAGAAATCATTACAACTACGTGCACAAAATATTACATCTCTCTCTCCTCATCATAATGCTAAGCGTACCTCCCAGGGTACTTCCATATTTGGCTTTCCTGGGTTTGCGAGTGTGCACACAAATTGTCCTTCTTATGGAGTTTGTGGCAATTACTCGGGGTTTGACGTTGTGTTGGGAGCATCGATATAGGAGGGTGGACCTATTAACGGATTGTATGCTTGCGTTGGGGATGTTGGCTTCTAATCATCCCCCGATTCATCAGTATGCGTTCATAATAAATAGAATCAAGGGTTTTCTTCATCAGAGTTGGGTTGTCAACCACAGCATTGGAAGAAAACCCGTTGATGATTGTTTGACTACTCTTGGACCGGCTTATATGGCGGCTTATAACTTTTTGGGATTTTGGGATTCTCCTTTAGCGGGGGGTCAAGACAGCTTTGCATGCTGATGCCCCTTTAGCGGGGGGGGGGTCTCCTTTATGACATAAGTGAATATTTATAAGCTATTTTAAAAATTACTTTTCAAATATCGCCACTGCGGCGATATACCCGTTTTTTTATTTTTTTCTTTTACTCATGTATATTGTCATTACCACAGGATATATGCTTAATTTTTTTTTATTTTTCTATACAGCCACTATCAGTGGATATATGTTATTTTTTTAATAGGAATATAGGATGCTGCCAACCATGTTGGCGATACATCTTTCTTTTATTTTTTAATTTTTTTTTTCAAATTTTGCCAACCATGTTGGCGACACAAACCCTTTTTTCCTTTTTTTTTTTTACATCGCCACCCTTAATGGCTATAATGAATATCTCACTATATATACATACCCGAGGTTGTGTAACTAATATTGATTTCACATTCACCGGTAGTGGCATTATAGGGAAAAAAATAAAAAATAAGCATCTGTCCAGTGGCAGTGGCGATATATATGAGTAAAAGAAAAAAAAAACGAGTATATCGCCATTTGCAATGGCGACATTTAAAAAGTAATTTGGACACTCCCACTGGGATTGGCGATATACACCAAACGTGTAAATAAAAAAAAAGTTGTAATAAATTGGTAATTATAGGTAGAAATTGCACTAGTGGGATAAAAAAGCCAGCTTTTGGCGAAGAAGGGGCAATTTTTTGGTATTGTCTCAAATGAGACAGTTTCAAAACAGTCCCAAATCAACAAATAAAGGCATGACACGTGTTATTTATATTTTTTACTTTTTATTTTTAATAGTCACAAGATATTCAATCTTTGAACCCCAACATTTTAATAAACTAAATTTTAATCCCAAATAATTTTCATTATTATAATTTTTTTCTCAAGATGTAATAAATTATAATTTCGACCGTGAAAAGAGGATTTGTAGGCGAAAGGCTAGCGTCACTGGTGACGGTCTGCGGCGAGCGCCGATGGCGAGAGGAAGCGGAAAACTGACAGAGATGATGTTAAGGATGAAGTTTTTTTTTAACGTGGTTGAATTGTTTTTTACGGTTGGTAAGTTTTTTTTTTTAACTAACAGTTACAAAGTCAAGATTTGTGATAGTTTTTGAAATACCACATAAAATATTGTTTACTGAAGATTTAAAATATAATTTGATCAATGTTGTGGGTTAAATCATAATTTATGATATCTTGAGAAAAAAGTATAATAATGTAGATTAATTGGGACCAAAATTTAGTTTAGTAAAATGTTGGTGTTAAAAGATTGAATATCTAGTTAGTATTAAAAATAAAAAATAAAAAAATAGAATAAACACGTGTCATGCCTCAATTGGTTGTATTTGAGACTGTTTTGAAACTGTCTCAAATGAGACAATAGCCAAGAGGTCACCCCTCAAAATTGGGTTATGTGGGATATTAATGAGTGGTTGGGACGTTATGTCATGAAGTTTAAATGTTTTTTCCACCATTTAATTGATTACTGGAAGACTGAAGACTGAAGACCGTGGTCAGTTTCAAAAGCCACAACCAAAACACCTCACCACATTCATGGCCATGCAATAAAGATTACTAGGACCAGTATTTTTATAACATATTTTGTGCGGACAAAACGATGCTCTCCTCCCTTACCATTCACCCCGCTATATAACAGGCCAAACATCGGGGCTAAAGCTACTGTGTTTCCAACGTCCCTTTCACGACTCAAGCCATAGTAAACTACTGCTGAAGCTTCAAACAGGTTTGCCCATCACCCTGAAATAACCTATTGCACCACAGAATCTGTAATTGATTTAACTTAATTCATGGTTTCTAACATCTAATCTTTCGATGGTGTCATCTAGGATGGCCATGGAGGGAGGGGAAAACCTCCTTATTGAAATCTCGAGTGACTCATCTGATGATGAAGATGCAATCTTCATTGACTGGGAAGTCACCCTTACTAGGCATAAGGCATCCGGGTCGCAATGTTTGGTACTTACAACTCACTAAGTCCTTTTTAATTTATGCTTCCCATTATAGTATAAGGTTAAATACTTCATCCTCCTCCACTGATATGCATGCAGGGAATTCCAGCACGGGTGGTGAGGGCCTGTCTTATGCACAAACCACTGACTTTAGAAATTGAGATAGATTGTGATTACCAACGTTTGGAAGACTGGGAATTGAAATGGACTCATGACATGCCAACACAATGCATGTTTGGCCATGGATGGTACGAGTTTGCAAAGGAGAAGAATCTCCGTGAGGGAGATATTGTCAGCTTTCTGAAACATCCAAACATGCTCTGTTTTCTTCTGCTCATTACCAGGGTAGAGGAACAATGAATGTAGCCTGTATTTGCCAATATCCATCCATGCATGTGTCATTTAAGCTGGTCGTCTAATTCCTCCTTTTTTCCATGTGTTTTATTTGTGCAACCACGTTAGATCATGGAGTGTTGTGTTTCATCACCTCGGAAATATATTATCCCTTGAAGTGTGACATAACGTGCAGACTTAACTATTTCGGTTCCAACTGGTTTTCAACCTTTTCTCTATTTTCTAGTTTAGTTAACGCAATATTAAAATATAATTTTAGGGTTTGGTGAATCATAAACCATTCAAATAATTCAAATGGACCCTATTGATAGAGACGAACAAAAGAAAATTGTATGTTTAGAAAACTTGAAATATTTGCTGAAACTAAATTAATTGGCCTGTTCATTAGTTTGACACTTGGAGACCTGATGCGCTTATGAGTAAGCATGAATTTTTGTTTTTACGTAACGTGTATAGTATGTGCTAACTAATAGAACTAAATTATTTTCCATACATATCACAATTAATAAAGAGTTTTTTGGAATACACAATCAAAATGGAACTAATGGACCTGTTCGCGACATTCAAAGAGGCGATAGATCGGGGAGACACTAACGCAGCAACTATTGGATCAAGAATTGTGCTGCCCTCATCATTTACAGGTGGCATGCGTTACATGTTCAACAATTGTCAAGATGCGATGGCAATTTGCAAAGCATTTGGATACCCAGATCTGTTCATTACTATGACATGCAACCCTAAATGGCCTGAAATTGAGCGTCAAATTGCGAAGCATGGGTTATCTACGTACGAGAGACCAGACATTGCATGTCGAGTGTTTCGTGCCAAACTTGACCAACTAATGGCTGACTTTAGGAAGGGCGAATTTTTTGGTAAAACTATGGCAGGTACACCCCTCTTTTGTTAGTTATTAAATTAAATTATTAAATTTAATATTGGGTCTAATATACATTTGCACCGCAATACGTGTATCACTAATAATGTTTTCTATTCAAATGCAGCGACCTACACTATTGAGTTTCAAAAGAGGGGTTTGCCGCATGCTCACATTCTACTATGGCTTCATCCCGCATGTATATTAAATTCTATTGTCATGATAGATTCAGTCATATGCGCGGAACTTCCAAATCCAGATATGTATCCCAATCTTTTAAATGTCGTGTCTAACTTTATGGTACATGGACCATGTGGATCAAGCAACAATCGATCACCATGTATGAAAAATGGCAAATGCTCGAAATTTTTCCCTAAGAAATTCACAATCTCAACATCATTTGATAGGGACGAATTTCCTATATATAGAAGAAGGAACACTGGAGTAACAACAACCAGAAGAGATATCCCGTTGGACAATGGCTTTGTTGTTCCGTACAATCCTAAATTGCTAATGAAATATCAAGCTCATATCAACATTGAATATTGTCCAAATGTTATCGGTGCTATCGTCATCACTGGGACACACATTGGAACAAAGGTTTTTATCCCGAGGATGAATTTAATTCCTACAGATCCAACCATGCCAATCAAGTTCATGCGAAGACAATTTCCTCTTTGTCTTTCCTCTGCTATGACTATAAATAAAAGCCAGGGTCAAAGTTTAACTCAAGTGGGTGTATATTTACCTAGGCCTGTGTTTTCACATGGGCAGTTGTATGTTGCTGTGTCCAGAGTTACTTCAAGAGGTGGATTGAAAATCCTCATATGCAATGAGGAGGATGAAAAACCAAATGTTACGAAGAATATCGTCTTTGCTGAAGTCTTTCAGAAGATAATAGTGTAATTTATCTATTTGGGTGTACGACTAATCATTAATTTATCACCTTTTAAGAATTCTCTATACATTATTTACATTTTTTTATTTTTATTTTTTTAATACGTTAATATAAATTATTAATTATTAATACTCAAAAGGTGAAGGATATCTCATTTGATTTTCGGACTAATGTACCATGCATAATACTTGATTATACTAAATTTACTCTACAATTAATCTTACTTTGTTCATATCTTTCACAAATCCTCTACCAAATATATAATAATTTGAAGGTATAAAATTGTCAATTTATTTATGAACTAATTCATGAAAATAATTTTTTAATGTTTGTTTCAATAGTTAGCAGAGATAGTAATTCCAAAGTTTTTTTTACGTAGGAAAAAATTACAAAGATATATTTAGTTTGTAGTTCTTATGTTCAATTTATATATTGAAATATAAATCCATGAGTAAATAAGTAAATAACATCATCGTGAGTTTCCAAAAAAAAAACATTATTGTGTATCTTTTATTATATACTATACTATTCAATTTTGAGGTAAATAAAAAATGAATAAATTTATATTGCTTCATTTGAACATGACTAAATAAAATCAAGGTAAATATAATTAGTATTCAACATTATGTTTTTTTTTCTGTCTATATCATTTAAATTAAATTAGAATAAATAAAGAGAAAAAACTATATTAAAACATATATTATATTTAATAAGTTGAAGAAAAAAAAATTGAAAAAAAAAACAAGATCTGGCACATGACATGAAACGATATCGTTTTGTGGGCAAAGGGCCTCTTTCTTATCTCGTGAGCATTGGAATGGGCATAAAATTAGGTTTACTACTTTACTCTCACTCTCAATTTTCCTTCGTCTTCTAAAGTTCTGAGTTCTATCCCTCTGTTGCATTCCGCAATCTTTACTGCCAGTGTCCAATCTCCGGCCAGTTGCAATTCCGTCGTAGCCTCCTTGCAAGGTAAGCCCTTTACTCTGCCAACCTCCTATTTTGATTTTCATTCTGGGTATGTATCAATTTGCATTTGGTTTCATGTTAGTTTGCTACTGTCAAGTGTGTGTTTGAAACTGTTGGCCATTGATAGTGATTATGTTTGCCATTGATAGTGGAGAACTTGGAATTGGGTTCGGATTAAGCTCAAAGGGTTTGGGAAATCAATATTTGAGCGGTCTACACAACCTTTAATTTGTATCCTGTCGGTGTAATTTATCAAGTTGTAGAGTTGCCTGAAGTCTGCGTGCTGGTGTTGTTTGTTTGGATAGTATCTTAGTGCTTTTGTTTATTTGGCAGGTCTTTGTTGGTTTAGTTGTTTTGGCTGTGGACCTTTAATGGGGTTATGGGCATTGTTTACTTTGCTGGTGTGGGAATGATTTTTTAGGTTTTTTTTGCGGCTTTAGTAATTGAAGTGTGTATGTATCCTCCTTCCACCATTTATTGATTATACCATATTCTGATTTGTATACATATAGATAATCCAGTCGAAATCTTAATGTTTTATCCAAATTATTTACTACTTATTACCTATTTTGCGTTCAATGAAGTTTCAGGTGCTACATCCGTTTTCGAAATAGAATATGGCACAAGTTAGATTATCAAGCCTTCCCAACGATGCAAATAACTTTATCATTATCCACCGCCCTGACCAGGTAAGCATTTAGCCCATCAAGTTTACGCCTTTTAGACTATCTTATAGATTTGCAATATCTATGAAATAAATATATGTTGTACAATTTATTTTTATTTGTTCCTGGGCATGATTATTGCAAACATCTTTGTAGGATTTTGCGATGCTTCCTAGGCGGTTTGTTAGGAATAACCCTATTATCATGCCATACCAGAATGCTCTCCTCACTGATCCGGCGAACAACACATTTTCTGTGAGTCTTAGAACAGTGAACGGAGACAAGGGAATAGAAAGTTTTCAAGAAATCTATCAAGCGCACCACATTAATGGAACTGTTAGGGTGCACTACACGTACATTAGAGGGAGCCAATTCTATATTCGGATATTTCATGATGAATACACTGAGGTAGCTTACATAGAGCAGGAGGATTCTGATGATGATTACATAGTCATAGAGCAGGAGGATTCTGATGATGAGGAGGAGCTTGCTTGGTTGAGTGATATCACTGAGCCAAGGTCATACGGAAGGCAATGTTTGGTATTACTCATCCCACTTTCATTTTCATGTTATCAAGTATAACCGTTCATAAGTGATTTTATTTTTTTCTACATTTTCCAGCATGTCCCTGCCAATGTCGCGATTAAGCTGATTCCACACAAGCCTCCATCACTGAACATCATATTACCATATGGCAATTTGGATGAATGGACCCTGAAATGGGCAGATGGTAGGCCCAATCAAGTTGACTTTGGTCATGGCTGGTATGAGTTTGGAAGGGAGGAACGCATTCGTGCTAGGGATCAACTGCGGTTCTACAAGACGCATCAACCAGACACCTACCGGCATGAAGTTCGACGCTAATAGATTATTAGATGATGAGTGTTATTTATGTTTGATTGTGATGTTTATTTCAGACGATGTTAATTGCTTAATGTTCGTTCTTCAATTTTATTTTTTGTGGTTCATTAAGCTTACACTCTGAATTATTTTGCGTAGACATTTTAGCCTTAGCATTTGTGTTGTGCTAGCCAAAACAATGTAGTAATAATATGCTTCCCTTAAAATAGATAGTTTCAATGAATTTTTCCAAACACTGTCTCCTTTTATTTTACATTCTTGACCCCCCCCCCAAGAGACTTAGTAAAATAAACTATATGTTGCTTGATTGTACCTTCACACATGACACAAACTTAGTTCTTCAGGTTCACTCTTAGAAAAATAAGCAGTGCTGTGCTTTTATCCTTGTATTTTTGTGCAATGACACACCAATTGCACTCACATGCCTAACCAATTAGTTTCCTCTTTTATTTACAACTGACAACAAGTAGTTTATTGTGCTTTTAATTTTGTTGTAGGTAACGCTAAGTAAAAAAATGGATTCTTTATTTTACGCACACATACGCACTCAATTGCTATATGGTTCGATTAGATATTAACCTAAAAAAATTGTGTATAAAGACCCCGTGCTATGCACGGGTCATTTATAATTAATGGGTGGATTTTGAATGTTTGCCATTGCAATCAATCTTATATTGCACACCATAAATATTTATCAATAACTTTGCCAAAGTAATGAAATTTCTGCTTCAAATAAAGCAAAATAAAGGAAGTACACTACAAGATTCAATATTATATGCAGAAAGTATGAAACATCCACTATATAGTTGCCTCAAATTACCTGATTTTCTTATTAAAAATTTCAACGATTCATTTATTCTTACCTAGTAAAACACATTACACTAGGATTTTACCCATGATGCATGTGGGGTACAATGTTTTATTGTCAAACATTATTACTTTGACAAAACACAAATTAGCAGTTTGTTCATCACAAACAAAAGAATGCACCAAAACCTCATTATCTCAGTTGTTATATTGCTTACAAAAGGTTCCACCTTCTATGAGAATTAGTTCTACCTTCATCTTTCCTACATACAACCTACATAAAGGCCAGCTGATGGCCACATATTGAAGGAATGATACGACTACACTTAAGGGAGACAACCTAATTGAATATAGATTTTTTTGCCATTTCCAAATTCAATCTGCATGTCAGTGGCGAATGATGAAAATTTTGAAAGTCATGGTTCCCGGAAGCTTGAAAAACTGCAACTGATCGGCTGTTCTGAATTTCTTGGCCCTACAAAATTGGTACCAACCAACGCCGATCATACACCGTAGATCATTGTGTTGGTCCCAAAAGAGTCCCCATTCCTGTTGAAATCCATTAGGTAGCTCCACACTTAGGGTAGGGGGGGCAGTGCTCAAGATACTCGGTTACAACCGCAATAGGTATGACCTATAGGAAGCCAGAACAAAAATTAAATGAACAATATCGTTTTTGCTTTCGTACAGACTTAATAATAATTAATAGATATTACCAAGGGTTGATAGGAACTGCACAGAGTAGAAGAAGAAAGATTTGCAGTACATAGCAATAATGCATTATCAGGAGGTTCTTCATTGAATTCTGGGTAGTCCACTTCCACATTATGATGATAAAAAACACGTATATCAAATCTTGTTCCACCAACGAAGCTGAAATGTATGAATGCATTGGCGACCAACTGATACATATCAGACATGTTTGCAAAGCCGCCTTTGACGCGTATTTCCCTTGGCTTAATCATCACACCAACATGGAAAATGTTTCCATTTGGGTCCGAAAGTGTTACCTTTTTAGCATCTAGGAAATGTGGGTGGGCGCTTACAAACCGGCGTGGAACAACAACGTAATCCTGCATAACAACAATCAGTTTAATCTGTATAAGAAAAGGCTACGAAACAATACTGCATAATGAATTACAGGACACAATACACAAACCTTGCCAAACCAAAGGGGAGTGAAGAATGAATGGTTATTCTGTAAATTAATCAGAGCAAGAGGTTCCATTCTTCAACTTCAGACTAGACAAATAAACTACCTGACACGATTTATGCAATTGTTTGGCTTCAAAGACAACTCTGTTGAGCTGTAATCATGAAGAGGCAAGTAAAATAGCCTACTGAAATCCAGCAAGTAAGTGAAAAAGTGGAATGAATTTCGTTTTACATGTCAAGCCACTTTAGAAAATGACAAAATTCTCATAAACTTCACAGCTTTAACAATCTCAAAGAGGTCACATTCCAAAAGTCTCTGCATTCTACATTGAAAACGTATGAAATATGAGAACTATGCGTGGCCTGTACCCTCAAATAGATGAATCAAAAACATTTTTAGTGCCTTCTAAATCAACAACAAGTAACAATATCAGGGTCCAATATCAGTGGCAAATATCAGAAACTAACAATATCTGCATAAATAAGCATTCATGGCAACAAACCATGACTTAATCAGCTCCTCCAATTTTGTTCACAGAGGGGTGTTGTCAGGAAACGACATTCACATACTGCTACACAATTTTTTTATTCACATATCAGATCATATTTATCACTCTCAAATTAAGCAAATAAATGTCTGCTTTCTCAGGATATCATCTAAGCCTATCATCTACTGCAATTAACATTCAACTCCATAGCATCAACCTTGTCATGTATATAAGATTGCTCATGCCTATTCACCCATCAATTGCCTCACAGTTAAAAGGCAAGGCTCCCAGTTACAACATTCCACAACAAGATATGTGTTTAATGTGTTAATGTGAACTCTCAATACAAAAGAACTGTCATGAAACATCTAAACATCTAAATGCCACGCATGAATACCACACAATTCAATTGCCAATTGAATGAAAAACCCACAACATAATTTCCCCAATAATTTCAGGCTATAATTTGAACAGATTCTAATAATAATTTGAGGCTATATTTTGAACCCATCTTGAACAGTACCTCCATCGAGAGTCCCTTCACATGAGTCAACAATGCGCATGCTCCTGGCTATGGTTCCGACTGAATGCCTCCATTTTCAGCAGGTTGGAATGAATTCGCGATGGTTGGAATTAAGCTCAGAGGTTGTCACAGAAGAACAACCCTTTTATCGAAGGAAAACCCGTTTAGGGTTCGCGACGTTTGCTAAAGGGAGCGCCGCGACCGAAGCCGAACGTTACCGCCGGTGAACTACGACCACTGACACTGATGACGAATTTCGGAGGAGATTACGGATTACAGAGGACCGTAATGGAACGATACCATGGAACGATCTGAAAGAATGGGAAAGGGAACGGAACCAGATCAAGCTTTTCACTTTCTTATGTCTTTGATTGCAAATAATTTTTTAGTTTCCAAAATCCTCCTATATCCATTAACAGGTAACGAAGGCCAACCATTGGATCATTTAAACCCCAATCCAACGCTCAGAATTCAACTGCACCACGGTGGGTCAGTTTGAAACTGACCCACGCTAGGTGAAACCGGTTGTGATGCATATGCTCTAATAGTATTGAAATAACAGAGGAAGAAAAACAAAGGAAGTTCCAACAGATTTATCCTCAACTCAGCTAATCAAAGACAAGGTTTAGAGACGAGGTTTAGAGCTGCAAAGCTGTTAAAACGGGAACAAAGAAAGATCTTTTACATAAGAAATAAATGGACCTAATTGAGAACTCATATACTCTCAATGGTCCTGTTATTTCTTCTATTAACGGGTGCTGAGAAGATCGTTTACAAAAGAAACAAATGGACACAATTGAGAACAAATATACTCTCTAAATTTCACATCAAGGAAGAGCACAAGGAAATGAATAGGCAAGTAAGGTTTTCTAACTTCAGTGAGTTTGGGCTAGACGTACCGTGATACCAGTAGTGCAGGGAATACATTCGTCCCTCAGAAACTTACATGTCTTCAGACCAGAAAATATCAAACAACTACAGATTCAAACAGGTGACCCTAATCTTGATTATCTGAGGAAATGAAACAATAAGTTTTTTCATAAAAAAAAGAAACTATCGACGACGGTTGGGTGAAAAATCGTAAGGTAAATTCCCATATTTCTCAAATTTTTTGTGGTGATTTGAAATTTACAATATAAATTATATTTAAAACCAATATTTAATTTTTAATATTTTAATAACATTTTTGCACAGGTTAAAGTTCTAATTCAATTGAAAGTTCATCCAATCAAGACTAATATCCAAAAATACATAATTATCTCAGGATATATAAACATTATCATGTTATAAGAATTACGATAGACAGTATAGCATGGCAAGAGAGCACATCACATGCACATGGTAGGTTCAAAACTTCAAGCTTCAAATCTGGAAGCATTATATGTCATCCAAAACACAAGACCCATGCATGCATAGTTTAGTGAAATAAATTTAGTTGCTTAATTGTCTTCCTTAGGCCTAACTTCTATTCCTTCAATAATGAGACTGGTATTAAAATAACTATTTATCTGCACAACACTCATCTCAACTTCTTCATCTTCAAGGCCTGAATTGGAGAACTCGCCCATCTCAATCTCCAACCACCCATCGGTTCTCACACTCGGACCTTGTAGTCTATTAATTAAGTCGTATGTTTCGCCTTCCAATGAGTCTGGATTCAAACATGCCACTTTGGTAATAATCTGATCACCTATGTTGCTGATTGTTAACACCACAGGAAAGTTTTGATCATTTGGGGCATTGATAATCTTGTATACAAGAAAAGCTCCATACTAAGTATTTGGGGACAGTAAAAATGTGTTCATCATCCCACGAATTTCAAGCAATGACAATTGCTGAAGCACAACAACTTCAGGAAACCTGTTCATAATTTTGCAAAGTTAAAAAGATAAGGATACATGAAAAAAAATGTCAAGAGCGATTCATTGCCTCACTAAAGGAGTATTTATACAGCAGCATAGTCTTGTAGATATACTAACTGTGATCTAGTTTAATGTTTACTAAAACTAGCTTAGTAAAAAAATAACTCCAATACTACTGTTTTAATAAGCACATTAGTTGTGATTAGATTCTATCCTATCAGATTATTGATGCATTGAAATTTAAACATTTGATAGCTGTGTAATTATATCAGAACCAGATCTTACAACATGGGGGAATAATGAAAGGAAGAAATCATTTCTCAACTTGAGACACCAACAAATCTAAATGAATGTGCGAATTTCAATGAAGCAGAAATTGCCACATGACAAATGAATTTCAGTGCGAAGCTGGATTGCACATACGCAAGTATGTGTGTAGATGTAATGAATTTTCTTTCGTAGCAGCAAAGAATGGGAGGATCCAATTAAATTTGTAGCCATTAAATAAGGAGTTGATCTAGTTTCTATTATTTCATAGGGTTCATTAAGGCCTCACATTAACAAGAGGTATTGTGCTAAATAAATTTTTATGAAGGGTCAGAACTAGCTTTTTGAGGTAGAGCAATTAGGAATAACCTGAATTCTAATTCTAAGGGTACAAAGGTGCAAAGTGACAATTGTAGCAACACCAATTATTACCCAACTTTATTATACTCCGAAGTTTTCAAGAGGGTATTGAATCAAAGAAAGAAATGACAAGCTAAACAAACAAAAGAAAACCCTAATGGTATAGTGTTCACTTTTCAAGAGGATGTTGAATCAACTAATTAACTCAATGCCCAGTTCAGTAAAATAAGTGGTAGCCATAACTAATAGTAGTAAAACAATTACAATGTACCCAAAATCTGACCTTGACTCTGGGAGCGTTGTCCAGCGCCAGTAATTCTCACCGTTATCCCAAGCAATGAATAGAGCTTTGGCACCAAGCATGAAATGCTTCTTTCCGCTCTTCCTGTCCAGTTGAAAGCTCTGCATGCATTTCAGAATGGCACTCAAATGTTAATTGATCATTTGATCAAAAATTCCTAATCAGAGAAATTAAACAATCAGATGAGATTGATGATGGAAGTGGTTACCTTTTTACCATCGTCGATGATGATAGGGTGATCAGAGAGAGCGAGGTAGAGGGATTTCTTTGATGAAGCGTTAGCCAGAGAAGGAGAGTACTGGGAAACGATGGAATTGAAATCGGAAGGGAGAAAACGATCCCACACAACGTCAGAATCGGCGGCGGAGCGGAAGATCTTAGAAACCACGGAGAGCCTGGCTGCATCCACTGGAGTGGTATGAGACAGTATGGTAGCAATGCATCCCTCTGATAAAAACTCCATTCGTTTTCTTCTCCACTCCACCCAGCCGATCGATTTTTGACTCTACACTCAAAGCTAGAACATAATTATGAATCTTAATATTATCTAAATATATGGGGTCAAATAGACTCACTTCCACAAGGTTTGATGAATGACATTTACTTCATTTTTAATTATCTAAAATCTTACTCTCCACTAGTATTGAACTCGCGCAATGCAAAACTGGTATTGAAGTCATGAAATTTTATTCCTTTTTCCAAAATTTTAGTTGAAATTTTACATTATAATAAATAAATAATTATTTTAATTATAATTACAATTACTCTGACTTAAATTTAGAGTACAAAAATGTGTAAAATAAGACTTGTTTTTAGTAATTAATTTATACTATAATGTTAATTTACATTACTATAATATAATAAAGTAATCAATTAATATTTGATAATAGTAGAGAAATCATTTTTTCAAAATTTTAAGATGATATACATTAACAATGGAATGAAAATCCGAAGGGAGAAAATGATCCCAAACAACGTCGAAATCGGCGGCGGAGAGGAAGATCTTAGAAACGAGGGACAACCTGGCAGTATCCACCGGAGTGGTACGAGACAATACATCCTTCTGGCAGCAACTTCATTGTTTAATTGTGTAAAACTAAATAACCATATTATGTATATATAGGAGTCATTAATATATATATATATATATATATTAATAAAATTCATTTTAGATAATATTAATTAAAATTAATTTGATTGACTAGGCTCCTTTTACTCCATCATCATGTCATGTCTCCCTAATATGTCTTCTTTTTGCGGTCTTTGGTAACCTTAAAACACTTTGACTATCAAGTCAACATGCAAAAATAAGAATAATTATTAAAATAAAAAGAATGTGTAACTTATATATATACTATAATTCATTCACATATGGATATGGTAGGTTGTTATAAATTTGGATTCAAATAATATAAATATATTTATCAAGTATATTAAATATTAACATATCTAATAATCATTTACATTCTCTTTAATATCATGGACCTCTTTACGTGGGCCTCTTTGTGGGATTTTATCATATTTATTTTGTAACAAAAAATACTAACTAATTATTATTTCATTTTAAAAACTTTAAATATTTCTAATGGTATTATTGAGTACATTAGTTTTTTGGATATAATTTTTTCCAACGTAAAAAATTCACATATGCATCCAATTATATTACTCCATTTTTAATTTTAAAATTTTTTAAATACAAATTTAATTATGACATGAAGAATTGATGGAGTCTTATTAGATTATTATGCAAAATTAGTGTATAGTAATTATTGATCTCTTATTGTTTCACAATTAGAGTATATTAGTTATTAAAAATTACTTATATAAGATAAAAATATGAAATATTTTCCATATATTAGTAAAACTTATATGACAAAATATTAATGGAAATATTAATTATTATAATTTGGTCAAAACTTATAAATAAATATAATTACTCTTTATATTATTAACTCTATTAGTAATTAAAGAAAATATACTTAAAATAATATATTAAATATTAAAATTATTTCAATATGGTTTTCAATCGTCATGAATAATTTGAGTAGAATAATGTTAAGGAATTAAACGATGAAATAAATTATCAAAAGTTAATTGTATTATCATTCCTCCTTCCCTTCGCTGGCTTGCGGCGGCACGAGCTCACTTCTAGTGGTAGTACAGTCCCAAATGAAGATGCGAACGACGATGGGGTTCTGGCGTGCGAGAGCGGCGACTTAGATCGGGAAAATGAAAAAGGAGGGTTCGTCAAAGCCGTCTTGAGTAGGCCATTTAAAAGGTTTGTGAAGGTTCGACGAAACGTGACATTTTCAGACGATGAAGTGATGAGGATCTTAAGCCTCTCTCTGATCCCTCCTTGCATGTTTGCTCGTCACATTCCTTTTCCCAAAGACCCGCGCCTCTGGGTGTCTAGGTGGCATGGCTTCTTCGGTTAGAAAAATGGGAGGTTCCCCATCGAGGCTCTTTTTCCCGAACTAGGGTTGGGCATCTCTGGTTCTATCGCATATGGATTTATGGGGGAGCCCTACTTCTACCCTATCTTGGGTTGTGGCGGTGTTAGCGAGGGCTTAGCGGTTACTGAGGAGACTACACTGACGGAGCATCGGTAGAGATGCTGGCCAAGGAAAATTCTTGCAACAGGTAAGCAGATGGTTCTAGGAGCTTCGATCTAAGAGGTCGCAGCGATTCCGGTGGTTGAGGTTTCGCCTAAAGGGGCTCTTGACTGATTCTTCCCGGAGCATGTGGTCCCATTCGTGCTTTGCAGTGAGCTCGAAGGGATTTTTTTAATTGTCAAACAACTTGGAGTTGTCCTCATTGGGTTTTGTTATGGTTTTTAACTGGTATATTCAGTGGTGGTGGAGAGTTTTGAATGGAGTTTGACTGGTCTTTTGAGGGTTTTTGTTATGGTTTTTCACAATGTTTCACTTTGGGGTGGTGCTGTTGTTGTATTGTTTCCTCAAAAGACCAGTCAAACTCCATTCAAAACCCCTTCACACTACCGTGCTGGATAATCCATTCAAAACTCCCCACCACCATCGAATATCAAGAGCATTGTCTAGCTCAGATTTTCATTAAACACATGAATTTGAACTAATAACAGAGAATGTTGGTAAAAGAGGGGTGAAAGTAGCATATATTACCATCCTAATGTCAAAATACTCAAAACTATTACTATAATATTATTAAATTGCTAAACCTGTTTGGTTTTTCGTTTATATTTTTAAAATTAAAATTGTTAATGTAAGCTTCTGGATTAAAATAAAGTGATTCTAGAATTGCGTCTTCGCCGACTATTAGAAATTGAGAGGCTTATACTCAACTACAAAAACTAGCTCAAGAGTTGAGGTTTGCATTATCCTTATAAAGGCAATGTAGGACTTCTAACACACCTCCTCACGTCCAGGACTGAACAAACTAGAACGTGGGATCAACAACAATTCGTGGCCCAAATATGAGAGGTCTCCACAAAAAACAACAAATGGATCTAGAATAGGCTATGATACCATATTAGAAATTGGGAAGCCTATACTCAACCACGTACAAAAGCCAGCTCAAGAGTTTAGGTTTGCACTACCCTTATAAAGACTATCTATGCTCTATCTCTAGCCAATGTGAGACTTCTAACACCAACACCGTCCACAACTCCACATACATTCACATACAATCCAAGTGAAGTCAAACCAAGCAATGGAGTTACCAGGGTGCATCGCCGCCATACTATGCCGCACAACTCCGTTAGACGTCATCGTTTCTAAGACCTTCCGCTCCACCGCCGATTCCGACACTGTCTGGAATCATTTTCTCCTTTCTAATTATCATTCCATTGTTTTCCAGTCTCCTTCTCTTGCCAACGGTCCTTCTAAGAAAGCGCTCTATCTCGCTCTCTCCGATCACCCGGTCATCATCGATCAGGGTAAAAGGTATGTACTCTCATCATCAATCTCAATTCTCATCTGATCATTTCTCAAATTAGGGTTTTTTTATCGGAGTATTGATTAGGCTTTGGGTGTTATCTAATCAATGTGTGAAATGAAGAGCTTTCAATTGGATAGGAAGAGTGGGAAGAAGTGTCACATGCTTGGTGCAAGAGCTCTCACCATTGTTTGGGTGACGATGAGCGTTACTGGCAGTGCATCGATAAACCTCCCAGAATCCAGGTAAGTTCTTCATTTTTGTTGATATTGCATCAAAGATGAAACCTTTTTTCAAAAGGATCCATCATTCTTTACATATCAAATCAAAATGTAATTGTGCTTGTTCTTGCTCATGTGGAGGAATCACAGCCTCTATTTGAGTATGCCATATCCTTTTCATGTGCTTGAGTGATTATTTTCCCCATCTTTATGGTAATAAGTTACTGTTGATGGATGCATGGCAAGGATGAAGCTTGAAGAAATTGACTGTCATTTTTGTTCTCTAGTAGATTTTGTAGCTTACTAACTGATTTGTCAATAGATTTGTTATGATTGTACATTTGTACAGCTTGTATTGCTAGAGCTTCTTGAGTGGCATATATTGCTTGCAGATATGAAGCTTCGACCTTTGAACATACCATGTGATGTGTTCTTGTGCCAAACTCTTGCACTCTTTGTGATGTATTGTATATGCCATAAACTATATTTCTTATGATAACTCTTATGACATTATAATGCACTATGAATTTGCCGCCATTTGTTGTGGAACTCTCATGACTCATGAGTGTTGGTACTTTTTTTTTGTCAGCATATGAACACTAGGTATTTGACCTTCTATCTCAATGGCTAGGTAAACTAGAGGAGAACGTAATTCTGTGTTCAATAATATTTTCTAGACACACCTAGCATAGGTGACATTTTCCTCTCTACCTCTTTCTTTACAATACATTAGACCATCAATAATGGTAATGATATGTTCGCACCTCATTTTCTCCTCCATCTCATTTCTAGGTGTTTATTATTCTGATTTTTGTTCTCTTTTTCTATCACATCACACATCATATCTCTCAATTATATCTCTCTCATGAGAAGGAGGTGGAGAGGTGTCAACAATTCATTTTCCTTATAATAGATATTGAATATATCACTTCTCTATTTTATATTCTTTTCTCTCTCTTTCAAATGTGTTTATCCAAAGTTGATGTCTATGAAACACTTTCCTTGTGGGTTTTGGGGGGAAATGCATTGAGCAGATTGAGGGTCAGCACAGGATTATACACTTATTTATATATACATATACCATGTTATTGACTTCTATAAATTTTAACAGAATTTCTCAAACGATGATTCTTATTCCTTACTCTACCATGTAAAGTAAGTCACTCAATCGATTAGTCTAAGCATAGGCTAATTAGAAGAACGAGAATAGGGGAAATATTATTTTGGGTAGCCCGTATGTTTCACAATTAAGTGAATTACGGTGTTGGCTAGACGAGAGGACAAAAACTGAGATTTGCACATCCAACAACCCGCCGAATTGGACTAATAGGCACATTTATGAGACAATTTCAAGGCAATCTAAAGATGACCCTCATCTCGAAAGTCATGCATGAAAATTTCATTAAAGTCCAATGCCTTGAATGTGACTTTTACCATGTTAATATGTACATGTTTGATCGTTCATTCACGTAAACATTACTGATTTTGCTAACTCATTGTTGTTCTATGAATTTTAGTTTCTCTGTTTATGCATGCTCTCATATTGACTTGACTGTTTGAGGCAGTTGCAGTACGTATCTCCCCTTGTCGTGTCAACTTCACACCTTTGTGTCGGAATATCCATTCAGGAATGTGCATCACCACTGAAGATCAAGAGCATCTTCTAGTTCAATTTTTAGAAGAACACGTGAATTTTAATTAAGAGTAGTGCTAGTAACACTCTCTTTTCAACACTCTTTCATTGATTTGTTAAATTCATGTATCTCTCATTAAATTGAAAGTGAGACACATTTTCTTACTAGACCCCACATAAATCTCAACCAATCAATTAAAGAGTGTTGCTACAATTATTCTTTTAGCTTATAGTAGATATGGATCATCTAATTTGACATAACAATGTCAAGTGAAACATCTTATCTATCTTTCTCTTCATTAATATTTAAAGGGTCTCACGTATATTTAATATATAGAGAATTGTTATTCAGACGCCCCCACATCTAATTCTACCCCTTTACACTACGAAAAGTCCAAAACACCCTTTTTAAAATAACATCTCAAAACCCCCCACAACCCCACCCCATTTTCTGCCATCAAAACTTCCCAAAAACCCCAAGCACATACCCCACCCCATTCTCGTTTTCGTTTACAACAACTTTCTTCAACCTATCTTACTCCCCATTTCACCATCATCTTCCTTTCCATTTTTCGACCATGCAACCGTAGCCGCCGCCATCTTCTTTGTTGTCTGTTGCTGCTACACGTCGTCACCTGTCCCCGCTGCAGCCACAACCAACCACCACCTTCTTCTTCCCGTCACGATCTGCTTAATTTTCAACCCAACCCACCTGTTTTGTTCCAATTGCACTTTTAAAGTGCGCTACATGCACACTTTTAAAGTGCAATAGCAACGCACCTTTAAAGTGCGATTCATACACACCTTTTAAAGTGCGGTTGCTACGCACCTTGAAAGTGTGATTCCTACGCACTTTGAAAGTGTGGTTTATGTCAGTTAGTAATTTGCAATTCCATTCTCCCATTTTGTTTGGTGTCTTATGTCAAGCATTTCAATCTTGGTATAGATATGACAAGAACAAATAATTCGGACCGCCCAGGTGAAGCCCACACGAGCATTAGTTTTTCGAACTTGACATTACATTGCATTCCATGACAAGCTAGAGGGCTCCTTTTCTAGTTAGCTCAAAAGACTGTTAGGGAAAGTGTTCCACAGCTAAGTGGATAACATGTAGGCTAGCTGGCACGACAAAAGACGAGATTCATCACATCCAGCAGTCATTCAAGCGAAACTAAACTAGCACATCCTAAGGATAACCCTCTTCTCGAAAGTCATGCATGAAAACTTCATTAAAGTCCAATGCCTCAAATATGACTTTCATCATGTTTATAAATACAAGTTTGATCGTTTATTTACGTAAACATTACTCTTTTTATTAAATTATTGTTTTTCCTATGACTTTGAGCTTCTCTCCATACTTTAATACTTACTTAACCGTCAAAATGTCTTTGCATGTACTCCCTTAACTCCTTTGTGTCACATCACACCATCATGTAGGAAGATCCATTTACCACCACCAAATATCAAAAGCATCGTCTAGCTCACATTTTCAAAAAAAAAAACACATCAACTTGAAATAGAGAATGATGGTAAGAGTATGTCAAAGTAGCATTTATCCAAATATTATCATCCTAATGTCAAAACTTATAATTTATTTAATTGCTGGATCTGGTTAGTTTTTTTATTTTATTTTGGCTTAAATAACTTTTTGGTCCTTGAAATTGTAAAGGAAATCAAATTGAGTCTCTGAAATTTTTTTTGAATCATGGATTTTTTTTTTTTATCAAATTAAGGACAAAGTGTGTTTTTTGCCTATGTGTCTCAAATTGTACCTAGCATAAGTTCCACGTGGATTTTATATATCTAGTCATTTTTAAAAATTCCACATCATATTAAAACCTAAAATATAAAAACTCAAAATTAAAATCTAGAAATTAAAAAAATCCTCTTCCTCTTCCTTCTAGATTCGACCCTCTCCTCCTTCCTTTCTTCACCATCATCTTCCTTCAATTCCTGCAAAACCCTAGTCGTTCAGAACAGGTCATTCGCGGAAGAGGCACAATTAAGTGGTGTGAAGCTGATTGAATAAAAAAGAGACAGTGGTAGATCGAGGTCCAGTTGTTATTGCAGTGGTACCTGATTGAGGCGCACATTGGTGAGTTTACATCATGGTGGGTTGATGGTGGTCGTGAAGGTACGAACCAGTGGTGACAGGGTTTGAGTTGATTTTCGTTTCTCCTTCATCTTCATCTGCTATGTTCTGGTTATGGTTTGGAGAGGGTTAGGGTTCTTGTACTGGTTTGGGGATGAAATGGCAGTGGTCCTAATTGGTATTGTGTCTAAGATGGTTCTGGAGTTGTGTCTGATGTAGAGCATGAAAGTTGTGTCTGGTGTTTGTGGCATGAAAGTTTACTAAGGTTATAAGGGTTCTAGAGTTGTGTTTAGTGTTTGTGGCATGAATCTTTGTTGTTGCACTTGACTTTGTAGATTTTGGAAGAACAAGGTGAATAAGATGAAGATATAGTTTTTTTTAGGCTTTTGAATTGTTGGGTTTAAGGATTTAAGTTATGGAGAAAGAGGAAGAAGGTGGAAGGTCCGGACTAAAATTGATTAATTTTTTTTCAAGGAACTAAAATTTTGTGAAAAAGTCAACGGGGTCATCATCAGCTGACTAGGTTTGCTATTAGACTGTTGACCGGCTAAAATTGAGCAAAATTACTTAATTTGATTAAAACAAATTTTTTAAGAATTCAATTTGATGCGAAACTTTTTCAGAAACTCAATTTGATTCTCTTTATAATTTCAAGTAATAAAATGTTATTTAAGCCTTTTATTTTTAAACTCAAATTGCATTGCTTCTTTGGTAACACCGTCCAGAAAAATCCAAAGTGAAGACAAACCACAGAGACCGTAGAGAATGGAGTTACCAGAAGGATGCATCGCCGCCATACTCTGCCGCACTACTCCAGTGGACGCCGCAAGACTCGCCGTCGTTTCTAAGACCTTCTACTCCGCCGCCGATTCCGACGCTGTATGGAATCACTTTCTCCCTTCCGATTACCATTCCATCGTTTCCCAATCTCCTTCTCTTGCCAACGCTCCTTCCAACAAAGCGCTCTACCTCGCTCTCTCCGATCGCCCTGTCATCATCGACCACGGTAAAAAGGTAGGAACCTATGTACTCTCATCATCAATCTCAATTTTTATCTAATCATTTCTCAAATTAGGGATTTTCGATTCGCTAATCAATGTATGAAATGCATACAGAGCTTTCAATTGGATAGGAAGAGTGGGAAGAAGTGTTACATGCTTGGTGCCAGAGCTCTCTCCATTATTTGGGGTGACGATGAACGTTACTGGCAGTGGATCAACCTCCCAGAATCCAGGTCAACACTTCAGTTTTTGTGTTTGCTTCGTTTTATTCTAGTTTTTGTTGAGATTGCATTGTAATTGTGCTTGTTTTTGTTCTTGCTCATGTGGTGGAATCAAGCCTTTAATCCTTTACTTGATTAGTCTCTATCTGGGTATGTCATGTTCTTTTTATATATATGTGCTTGAATGATTCATTTCCCATCTTTATGGTAGACTACTGTTGATGGATACATGGCAAGGATGAAAGCCTGAAGAATTTGACTGTCATTTTTGCTCTCTAGTAGTTTTTGTAGCTTACTAACTGACCTGTCAATAGGTTTGTTATGATTGTACAGCTTGTATTGCTGCTGCTAGAGCTTCTAGTTTGTTGTTAATGAGGCAGCAATGTTAGTTATCATTGGCGGGGACTGAACCAGAAAAATGGGTAAGGGGGGGTGAAAATTTAACATACTAAGGCAGATCATGAATGACTGAATGAAAAAAACTAAAAATTTTGGGGAGTGACCGACCCTTTTTTAGATTACCTAGGTCGTCCCTGGACATTGGCATAGATTACTGTTTGTATCACTACACCTATACAAATACTCATTCTGCAAATACTCAGTAGGAATCACACTGCATTTTTTCTCAATTCCTTTATTCTCATCTTTTCAACTTGTGCACAACTTTTGAGCAGGTTTCCTGAAGTTGCTGAGCTCCGGGATGTGTGCTGGCTTGAAATTCGTGGGATGATGAACACCATTGCCCTGTCCCCAAACACTGAGTATGTGGCTTTTCTTGTGTTCAATATGATTGATTCCCACGGATTTCATAGCCGTCCAGTGGAGTTATCAGTCAGTATCATAGGTGGCCATAGCAGTAACAAATATGTCTGTTTGGATCCAAACTTGAATGAAAGGCCGCACATTAGAATACAGGGATTGCAACGTCCAAGTGTGAGAAGCGATGGGTAGTTGGAGATTGAGATGGGGGAGTTCTTCAATTCAGGCCTAGAAGATGAAGAACTGCAGTTGAGCATTCTCGAGGTAAATAGCCGTAACTGGAAGAGTGGTCTCCATCTTGAAGGAATAGAAGTTAGGCCTAGGGAAGTCAATTGAGCAACCAAATTTGTTTAACTGAACTCTGCATGAATCTTGCGTCTTGAGTGGCATCTATGATCTATTGCTTGCAGATTTGAAACTTCAACCTTTGGACATACCTTGTGATGTGTTCTTGTGCCAAACTATTGCACTCTTTGTGATGTATTTTATATGCCATAAGCCATATTTCTTATGATTACTCTTATGACATTATATTTCTGTATCCTGGTATTTTGGATATTAGCCTTTGGTGGATGAACTTCCAACTATATATTATAATGCACTATGAATTTGCCGCCATTTGTTGTGGAACTCTCATGACTCATTCATGAGTGTAGTACCTTCTTTTTTGGTCAGCATGATCGGTAGTTATTTGACCTTCTATCTCGATGGTAAGGTAAACGGGGGAGAACGTTATTAAGACACGCCTAACATTACATTACATTTTCCTCTCTACCTCTTTCTTCATATTACATTTTCCTCTTCCTCTGACACTGGAGTTAATACTTTGAACTTGTTCCTGGGAAAAAATGACCGGATCTTCTTCCAAATCAATATTTTTTTTAGCTGTAGCACAAAATTCCCCCTAACAGAGTGGAGGTGATGCCATTAGTGATGCTTGGAAGAAGGTGTATTGTCTCTCACGGCTTTACATACTAACTCAACATTTCTTTAGGACCCAAAACAGGAATTGTAATAATTTTTCTGTGGAATCTCAGGTGAAAATCATGATGTGAATTTTTTTCTTACGTTTCTTTAATATTTCTTGTGAGATGAGAAATTTTGCATGAGTGCTGGTGAACTTTTAATGAATTGAAGAGAAAACTCATTCCAATTTCCTTAAGAAAGAGGTTTCAACCAAAGTACAGCATTTCTGATGCACGTGTATAATTCATGTTTTTAATGTAGTTTTGCACCTTGTTATTGTATTATCTTTGTAGAACTCATGTGGTTTTTAGTATATTTGTAATAGACGGGTGAAAAAATATGCCAGAAAAATAGGCCAAAGGAGTAAAAAAGTGAAGAGCTACATGCTGAAGAGAAGGTACGACCGTGGAGTCCAACCATGCTCTATCAAATTAAAGCAGCATGATCATGTCCACGCCCTCGATGACCGTGGAAGCCAACTCAGTAGACACGGTGGTACAACTTGAGAGGCACGACGTGTCAATTTCCTAGACAAAGAGCCTGATTCTAACCTAATTTTTTCTATTAAAGTAAGGTTAGAGCACGGTATTCTCTTTGTGCGCTTAATCCTATTCGACGCAATTAATCGTATAAATAGTAGAATGATTTACTCGTGGAAGGGGAATAAGTCTATGGAACCTAAAAGAGTATTAAGTGTAGGGAACTAATAATTGTGCTCATAGAGGAGGTACTATGATTAATTTTTGTATGCTTTCAATTAGTCTATGATTAGATAGTGAATATCTCTTACGTAGGTTCTTTATTTTAACCCATATTCAAACAATCATTCTTGCATGACAGTTGCGGTTAGGTAGTGTCCTTGGGCATGTAGTATGGGTATAGCATGGCGGCACATCTGACACTTGAGAAGTATAGTTGACACATATGATTCTTAGAAAACATACATAAAACCGGGGAGATGATTCAATTAATTTACAATCTCAAGACCTTCTCTCTTTGCATTTCCACCTCGTTTATTATTTGATTTCTTATTTGCATGATCACAACACCAACTTCAACTTATATTTTTCTGAACTATGAATTCACCCCTAGAACTGATGTGTTTACTTAGTCCCTTGAGTACGATAACTAAGACTTTCAAATCCTATATTATTACTTGAGCGATAGAGTGCACTTGCTCTTTTGCGTGTGTATTTCAAAAACAGCAATCTCCTTCCAAAGTCGACAGAAAAGATTTACAAGCCAAAGTGCCGAAGCTCCAATGAACACCATGTAGCCATGAAATTATGAATGTGCTCATTAGGATCAATTTTTTCAAAAAATGGCTCCACATCGATTGAATGCTTATTTTTTTTTTTTACGAGATTCAAAGCCAAAAAATGGCTCCATATCAATTTTTTCCGATGAGAGATCGAGAGACCAAATCTCTTTTGAGAAAGGATCATGAATGCTTAATTCTTCAAGTCGTTGAGAGAAGATCCTTGTCTAATCAAAATATTTGCAAGCTTTTAGAATAGAGTTTCCAAATCCAAAATTGCTAATGAGGTGACTTTACCATAGCAATGTGAATTGATTTTCATTTCCCATAAACTGCATCATAATGTTATTTTAGAAAGTACCAGAGAAGTACCTCATACAAAGTGTGGAAATGGAAGGATGAAATAAGGAATAATGCTTAAGTAATTGAACGATCAAACATGTATTTCTAGTGGTTAAATCGTAAAGTAATAAAAGTACTCACCATTTGCTAGGATCTCTCATTTTTAACTTCTAATAACTTGCCATTCGTTTGACCAATTTATCTTTAGACAAGCTTCTACTTGATCTTTTGGTCGTCTTGAGTGACCAACACAACGTTCACTTGGTCTGACCAAAACGACTATGGACAGAGTAACATCCATAACAAGGATTTTTATGAGTGTAAATCTTCCGATATCTAAAGCAAGTGGATGTTAAGGATTCAAATTTGATATTACTCTTTAAGTTGAATTTATCATTATCCAATTAATTCATGTAGGTGGTGGTAAACTAATGTTGTTGTGTACGAGTCCATCAAAAGTATTTCTACATTTTTTTTTGTAACAAAATTGGTAGAACGGAGAAAAAACACCTCCAGACTATCGGGCAGGGAGCCAATGGCATGCTGGGGAGGCCAGCAGAGGTCCACTCCTAAAATTTCAAGGGTTTTGAGTTTGTAAAAATTGACAAATTACACTTATAATCAAGGCTTAAATAACATTTTGGTCTTTAAAATTGTAAAAAAAATCAAAATGAGTCATTGAATTTTTTTTCATCAAATTCGATCCCTACAAATATAAATGATATCACGGCTTCAATTGAATGAGCGTGCACACTTTGCTAAAGCCTCTCCAAAGGCATAATTCAGTTGGGAGAGAAGAAGTGAGAAAAAGAATGGAGCATTTGCCAGAAGGATGCATCGCCGCCATACTCTGCCGCACCACTCCGGCGGACGCCGCCAGACTCGCCGCCGTTTCCAAGATCTTCCGCTCCGCCGCCGACTCCAACGCCGTCTGGGATCGTTTTCTCCCTTCCGATTACCATTCCATCGTTTCCCAGTCTCCTTCTCTTGCCAACGCTTCTTCTAAGAAAGCGCTCTACCTCGCTCTTTCCGATCACCCTATCATCATCGATCAGGGTAAAAAGGTATGTACTCTCATCATCAATCTCAATTCTCTGATCATGATTAATTTCTCAGATTAGGGTTTTTCGATCGGAGTGTTGATTAGGAATTGGGTGTTCTCTGATTAATGTCTGAAATGCATGCAGAGCTTTGAATTGAACAGGAAGAGTGGGAAGAAGTGCTACATGCTTGGTTCCAGAGCTCTCACCATTGTTTGGGGTGACACTGAGGAGTATTGGAGTTGGGAAACCCTCCCAGAGTCAAGGTCAGTTTTTTTGGGTGCATTGTAATTGCTTTATGACTATCACCTAGGACTGTAGTTTAATCTAAAGAAATGGGCATGTTTTAGTTGATGAGTACAACATTCTGTTAAGATAAATGTTATATGATGGGGTAGTAAGGGTGAGTGTTTTCTACTTAGTAGTGGTGTGGTTTGGTTTAAGACATTTTGAACTTGTAATATCAATTGTATACTGTAATGTGCTCCTTAACCACCAATGTTAGACTTGCTCTGTCCGAGCTTGAGCTTCTACTCAAGCGGGTGTGTGAGCTTGTGTTCTTTCTTTCTATCTGAACTTGAGTTTTAGAGGTCCATGACTTATCATGTTAGTTGATAGTTTTATTGTCATTGAGCCCATTTTCTGTTGGTTGATAGTTGACTATTTGAGCTCTAATACCACTTGTTGAACTTGGAAGCGTGACCTCAAATATTGTTGTTTGTTCAAGTGAGTGTATTGGACTTAGTTAGAGTGTGGTTCGGTCTAAAAGGCCTTTAGATATTTTGAACTTGCAACACACTCACTTTTATACTATTTACTCACTGATGTGGGAATTTTATGGTTTAGCCAGATCACACTCAAGCCTCCACATTTTTTCTTTCCTTTTCTTTCACAAATCCCTCCATTTTCCCACTTGTTTCTTTGTTTGTTCAGCTTTTTCATTTTTAATTCCTTAATTCAACTACCTCTTGAAAACTTGGAGTATGCTAAAGTCTGGCAATAGTTGATGCTGATGTCATTTCCACCTTGCCCCTTAAGTGTACAAACTTAGGAGTGTCCTCTCATGCCCTCTATAATTTACATGGTTTGTGTTACCCCTTTCTCCATATTCACCTCAAAAAGCTTCTGCTCTGATTTTCTCTTTGTCAAGGTTCCTATTTATGCTGCAATTTCCACCTTTCTTCACAGCTCTTCCAGCTATGCTTCCAAGCCCGTGTTTGTCACACCGCAACACCTACTTATGCCTTTAATGTTGGAGCTATGATACCATTTGTAACATTGGTTTTGAAATGAAAGAGAAGATACTGATTTTATTCAAGAATCAATGGTTCAGTACAAGACCTAATGTAGTTGGAAACTGAACAAGAATGTGCACACACTTAGAGCAATTCGAGAGGCCTTGTCACTCTCCAACATTTTTCACTTTCTGTCAAAGACCTGCAATTCTTGTCTATCCACTAGTACAAATGCTAACTCCCTGAAATATCTTTAATAACCCTCCTGCATAACTTTGTTATTTCTCCAACTCCATCCCATGAGAGGATGAAGCATTAAGAAATTGAGTGTCATTTTTGTGATGGAAAAGATGAATGCTTGTGTACAGAGCTCTTTTTTGAATTGAAGAGTGGTTGAAGTAATCAGTTTTGATACATACACACTCACTCACATTCTCCAGTCCTATTTCCACTCATTTTATCTTCCTATCTCTGTCTTCTTTACCTATTACATCAACCATCATATTGCTCACTTTTCTCTCTTCTATTCTTATATCTCTGTGTAGGTGCGAGGTGGAAATGGAGGTGAAGAGATTATTTTCCTAAAGTAATTTTAAAGTAGTGGAATAGTTGGAATAGTTTTGATGGATAGAGGTCTAGGGAGTTAGAACTATTAAACAAGGAATGACAAGTTTATTGCTTTAATATATTGCTGGATTAGCACCTCAAATTGGTGTTCTTGGAGAGCACACTCAAATGGTGGTGCTCATTGCCTATCTATAGGCTTTTGCATTACATCCTAGAAAACTCTAGTAACATCCATTCTAGAATTATCAAGAAAATCCCAATTTTTAAACACCCCAACAGCAAGATGCCCCACATACACTATTTTTCTCTCTATTTCTTTCTTTCTCACCCATTCTCATTTGGGCGTAGAACTATCTAGAACTATCTAATTATCCAATGGGTTACAATATTTATTGCTTTTTTCTAGGTCTTTGACTACTTTTTTCTTATTCTGCACATAGTAGTCAATCGCGGCAAATAGCGGCGCTATCGCGCCGTCGCGTCGCGGCCCTTCCCCGCGATTCTGAATCGATCGCTTCGCGGAACGCCGTCGCGGCTGTCGCGCCGCGAATCGCGGCCAAATCGCGTTCAAATCGCGTTCAATCGCAGCAAATCGCGGTGCTCCAGGTTGAAGATGGGTCGGGTCCAAGGAAAATCCCCAAATTGCCCTCAAAATTTCAAAATTAGGTTAAAATTTGAGGGTACTTTTGGGATTTCGCTCTTATAAGTGAAACGGTGCGTTTCACTCGTCTTCTTCAACGCGTTTCTTCTTCTTCTTCTTCAACGCGTTTCTTCTTCTTCATACGCGTTTCCTCTGCAATCTCCGGTGTCGTTCCTTCAGCTCAGCCCCTTCGACCAGAAGTCCAGAACCCATGGCCACGGCGCAATCTGACAAGCACCTTCCAGGCTCCGGCGACCACCACCCCTGTTTCTCTTGGGCCTTTGTTCTGTTCTGAGTTGCTCTGTTTTTTATCTTCTATTCCTCTATTTTTCTTTCCTTTCTTTTCCTTCTTATTTATTATTCTGTTCTCAAAAATACTTCTCCAGTTCTTCTCCTCTAGTATTCCTCTCTTCTCTATCACTTCTTCATGTTATGAATTTGAATTTTGAAGTTATATTTATCACTTTTTAGTAATTATATGTATATATTAATTATATAATATTATATGTGAAAAATCAAAATAGCGGTCATCCCGCTATCCGCTATCCCGCTATCCCACTTTTGGGGTCGGCCGCTACGCGCCGCGATCCGGGATTGACTACTATGATTCTGCATTTTTTCCCCCGTATCCTTATCTTTGCAACTTGTGCACAACTTTTGAACAGGTTTCCTGAAGTTGCTGTGCTTCAGGTTGTGTGGTGGCTTGAAATTCGTGGGAAGATAAACACCTTTTCCTTGTCTCCAAGCACTCTTTATGGAGCTTTTCTTGTTTTCAAGACTGAGCATGCCTATGGATTTAATAATTGTCCTGTGGAGTTATCAGTCAGCATCATAGGTGGCCATAGCAGTACCAAAAATGTCTGTTTGGATTCAAGGATGGGTAGGCGGGGGGCGCACTTCAGAGTAGAGGGATTGCAACGTCCAGCTGTGAGAAGTGATGGGTGGTTGGAGATTGAGATGGGAGAGTTCTCCAATTCAAGCCTAGAAGATGAAGAACTGCAGATGAGTGTTATCGAGATACAAGGTTATAGTTCGAAGAGCGGTCTCATTCTTGAAGGAATAGAAGTTAGGCCTAAGGAAGGCAATTAAGAAACCAAATTTATTTCATTGAACTATGCATGGGTTTGCATCTTAGATGGCTTATACTGCTTGCAGATTTGAAGCTTCAAGTTGTGAACATACACTGTGATGTGTTCTTGTGCCAAACTGATAAAGTTTATGCATAAGCTATATTGCTCATCATAACTCTTATGACATGATGATGATGATGATGTTTTTGTATCCCGGGATAATTTTTTGTTTTGGATATTAACCTCGGGTGAATGAACTTTGAATTAATCTAGAAGTATAACAAGTATTTAAAATTAAATATAAACTAATTATTTTTACTTGTGCGACATGTACGGTGTTGATTGATTGAGAGTTTAGTGTTAGATAATGTTTGTAAATTGAATGAACATATCTTAAGTATATTATGAAATAATAAATTGATCTAATAAATAACATGTCATTAGCTTTGACATGATGAAAATTAAGAAACGGTACAATGTAAAACATTCATCACAATAGAAACCAGATTATATTCAAAGAAGGCCAAATTGATGTTGACAGGGTAATAGATGTGGCTCAATACAGAGCTTGGAGCTGGATATCTACAAAATTTAAGGGATTCAAATGCTCCATGTATGAATGGAGTACAAACCCAGGCCTCTGTTTGGCGCGTATTTGATCTGAAAGTTACTGCAACAAAGTTAATGTAACAGTTTGGGGGGAGCAAATCTGTCTGTGTAAGCACAAAGTGGCTCATATTGGCGTATGTGTTTTCTTTCTCCTCCTACTGTCTTCGGGTCTAGTGTTTTAGTGGTGAGGCAAGGAATGGTTCACTGCGCAAGGAATTGGCTTAGACTCAAAGCGAAAGGCTTTAATTGCTTTCTATGAATCTTGGTGCACTTCTTAGCAACTCCAGCAGGCATTCAGAATAACGAGAGATAGAATAGCGGGATTGAAGACAGCACACTAGAGATTAGTGTCACCCGTCCCCCAAACGATATGAACTTTTGAAAGAATTCTACCCAAATTATTATTGAAAATTTAAAACCATATTGATAAAATTTTAATATCGAATATTTTTATTTTTTAAGTATATTTTAGGCTTAATTCCAATTTGGGTCCCTGATGTTTCACAAATGTGCGGTCTGCACCCTCTGTGTTTAAAATGTGCGGTCAAGGTCCCTCATCTATCTAAAACGTGATAACGATGCCCTTTCGTTAACTTCTGCTTGGTTCCGTCTGTTGACCAAACGGAAATGCTGACGTGTCACTTATTTAATTCATAAAATATAGGCTACTAATTGGTGACGGAAATAATCCGTCACAAAACCCTTCAGCCAACACACTCTCTCACCCGTTCACTCACATCTCTCCCTCTCACTCTCGTGTTTTTCTCCTCTCCCTCACAACATCATCTTCTTCATTTTTCTTTACCCTTTCCTCTGCAACCCAACACACCATGAATAAAAACAAATTACTTAATTAATTAAAAAAAGCCTACTAGCAATTTCGCCTGTTACTTTTTTTTTTTCTTCAACAGACCCATGTTAGATGTTACTGCATCCCACGCCCATCTCACAGATCTTGCAGACTTCAACATCATATCTTCTTCACCAACAATAATCAAAGAGAAAAAATATTATATTTGCACACTCAACTTGCAAGACAGAGAAATGGCCAATTCAATGGATCTTCATCAACTTATATTTGCACACCGCAGCTTTACAATTTGTTTCGTATGCTATCTCATTCCACAGGTAGCAATTGAAATTCAAGGACCACGCCAAAATGTAGATCCAAGACCAAGAAATGAAAAAAACCCAAAATCAACAACCCAAAAAACTCACCACCACCCCCAAAATGCAGATCTGAGTAAGAAGCCACCAGTAGCCACCTCTTCAACATCGCTCATCCTTCCCCAATTCAACAACCTTTTTGTCCAGCGGTTCAACCTCATCTTTCTCATTGAACCTGGGTTTGCTAGGGTAAGGGTTGGTTTATGGATGGTGGCTCGATTGTTGGTGGTGGGGGTGGGATTGTTAGGTTTGCTGGGATGGGGTTGGGTTGGGTTTATGGATTTGAACGGTGATGGGTTCCTGAGTTTGGAGAGACCCAGATCGACGAAGAAGAGGGTGACTGGTGATGGGTTTTGAGAAAATGGGTGTTGTGGGTGGAGAAGAGAAGAGGCAAAGCGATGGAAGAGGGGTGAGTGAGTACTCAGATATGGGTAAGACGATGGGTGAGGAAGGTTAGGTTTTCAGGTTGTGTTTTCTGGGACGCTGAGGACGGAAGGTTGAGATGTTCACTTGATGAAGATAAAGATCAATTTTGTGACGAAATTAATTAAGTCTGTGACAGATTATTTCCGTCACTAATTTGCTTTTTCAGAATTAATGAATTTAACAATTATGTTTTAATAATAAAAAAAATAATAATAAATGCACCGTCAGCGAGTTCCGTTTAGTCAACTGACGGAACTTAACAGAAGAGCCTCAATAGATCGTTTTGGAATCATGAGGGATGTTGACCGCACATTTTAAACACAGGTGATGCAGACCGCACATTTGTGAAACATCAGGGGCCCACAATGGAATTATTTGATTATTAATACTTTTTTTTTGAACGAATTATTAATACTGTAATTATATAAAGAGTAACTATATTTATTTCAAATTTTGACCAAATTTTAATTAATTAATATGTTTATTAAAATTTTATTATATGAGTTTTACTAATATATGGAACGCAATTTAAATACTTCTTATTTTAATTCTATATAATTATTTTTTAATAACTAATATATATATATATATATATATTTATTAAATCAATGACTATCATTTATTCCTCTCATCTCTCACCATAAACAACTACTCTCACATGATATGCTCCCATATATATATATATATATATATATATATATATATATATATATATATATATATACCAAGAGGGGGTCGGAAGCAGAAGGAAGGGGATGAGAAGAGGATTAAGAGAAGTAGGACGCCACCACGGAGGGGCTTTTTGCAGAAAATTAAATTGCAGAAATTAAAAACAGGAATTAAAACAGGAGGCTCAGCCTTCCATAAACAGAAAAATAAAAACAGGAATTAAAACAGGAGGCTCAGCCTTCCATAAACAGAAAAATAAAACTTGAACAAGATATATATTACATAAACATAGATTACAAAACTGAAACTTAAAAACTGAAAAACTGATACTTAAAAACAGAAAAGATTGAAAGAAAGGAAAACTGAAGGAGAACTTACAGAAGGAATTCTCTCAGTGTTTCTCTCTCTAAACTCTCTATCTAAGCTCTACCAAACTCTGATTAACAAGGTTCAGAATGAGCCTATTTAAAGAAAAGATTGGACACTGTTTGAATAGTTCCGGTTGAATAGTTCCGGTAGACGGTACTATTTGACTGGCACTATTTGCTACAGTAAAAAGTCAATTTTACTGTTGCTACAGTACAAAAATTGAATTATTACAGAATAAAATGATTACAAGACGACAAACTTAGCAGAAGTCATCATCATCTGATTCTGTGGTTTGGACAAAATCTGACGACCCAAGAGAGGATGGCTCGGAGACTTTGTGTTGAGGGGCCTTTGAAGATGAGGCCTGCTCAATTGGTTCCTTCAATAATTGAAGAGCAGATGGAAGATTTCTTAGCAAGTCTTCTTCTGTTGAAGCTCCTGCAAGGGCCGCTATGATGTGGGCCTTTTGATTTAGCAAGAGGCTGGTTTGCGGACTTGCATGCTTGAGATATTTCTGATTGGTTTTGAACCATTGGCTCACATTTTCTTTGTGGGCTTTTGTCGCATCAAAGATTTTCCACCATTTGATGAGAGCCTGTTTGTAAAGGATTGGTTGGGTTTTGTTCTTAAGACCGTAACGCCAAGAGAACACCTAAGAGAGGGAAAAGATTGTAAAAAAGTTTAAACAATCTGGATAATTGTTCAACTCTTTGTTCCAGTGTTTAATGAAGTGATTGTATCCCTCAAGAACTTCAGAGGGGAAAATTTCAGCTGTAGGTCCAAAGAAGCTCCACCATGAATGAAACCAATTTGGAAAAGAATATTTGTTGGTCCATTTAAAATAAATGAGCCAAGAATGTTTGAAACTTTTGTTTTGCAGACCAAGGATTATATTATCCCAAGCCCTGATATAGTCCCAATAATTAAAACCAACTGGGTCGAAATTCTGGGAGAACTTTTTGTAACTGTTTGGATTTGGTCCAAAGTCCTTGGGACGAAGGACACGGAGGATTTGCAGTGTAGAATGGGTAATTAGGGAATTATCATTTTTATCCCTGAAATGTTTGATTTCCACACTGTTTGTGTCAACCAAAATAAACTCATAGAATCTTTGGTTTTTGATTGGGTGAGTGGGATCAAGATGACTTGGGAAGAGCTTGGTACCAATTTTATTGGCCAGGTTAACTCCTCCAGAATTGTCCCACCATTCTGGTTCGATGAAGGTTTGGAATTTCATATCTGTTTTAGCCAAGTAACCTGAATTTGGGCTAGGTCGGGCAACTGGGCTAGGTTGGGCAACAACAACAGGTTTTTTCCCATCATAAGTTGCTAAGCTTCTGGTTCTATCAATAAAAGCTTGGAGGGATTGAATTTCTTGGTCATCATCTTTGTCGGCGATGCTGGCCCAAGATTTATTTGGAAGTTTGGTGAGGCCTTGAGGTATTTCATCTAAGCCTGCTTGTTTGAAGGCAAGGAGTGTTGGGATGGATAAAGCATAATCAGCTTTGGTTTGTTTTGGTTGTGAAGATTGGTTTTGAGCAGTGGGCTCAGATTTTTGGACAGTGGGTCCAGATTGATGGGCAGTGGGCCCAGATAAGATTAAAGAGTCAGAGATTATAATACCTTTGCTCTTTTCTTTGTTTCTTCCTCTTCCTCGGGAGGAGGAGGATCCTCCTCTGGAGGACATCTTATGATCTTCCCTGCAAATATTCACGAGTGAGGAAATCAGGGAGAGAATTGTTAGATCCTTTTATATATTCAATATCGAAGTCAAAAACGCTTAAAATAGCTTGCCATCTGGCAAAGATATGTTTTGAAGCTAAGTTTTTGACGTCTTTTTGTAAGATTTCTTTCGCAGATTTGCAGTCAACACGGACTAAGAATTTTTTATTAATCAAATCAGATTGAAATTTTGAAATAGATAAAACGATTGCTAAAACTTCTTTTTTGACAGTAGAATAATTCTGTTGAGCAGGATTCCAATGTTTTGAAGTAAAAGCAATAATTTGTTCCTTGTCAAAAACCTTTTATTTCAAAATACCACCAAAGCCAATATCAGAGGCATCAGTTTCAATAATTTTGAAAGCTTGAGGATTAGGGAGATAAAGACAAGGGAGATTCTTGACACGAAGTTTGATTTGTTTAACCACATTGGTATGAATGTCGGACCAAGGTGGAGGATCCTTCTTGAGTCTATCATGAAGGGGTTTGATTATGGTACTGAGTTGAGGACAGAAGTCCGCAACATAATTGAGACAACCCAGGAATCTTTGTAGTTGGGTTTTGTCAATGATTTGATCAGGGAATTTATCCGTGAACTCGATGGCTCTATTGATAGGAATGATGGTTCCTTGGTGGATGTTGTGACCAAGAAATCTGATCTTGGTTTGGAACAAACTGACCTTTGTCTTGGATACAGCCAAGCCATTCCTTTTGATTACAGAGATGAACGTATTGAGATGTTTGAAATGTTGATCTAAAGTTTGGGAAAAGATTAGAACATCGTCAATGTAGACAATAGTGAATTTGGAATAAGGATTGAAGATTTCGTTCATAATCCTTTGGAATTCAGATGGGGCGTTCTTTAGCCCAAAAGGCATAACGTTCCACTCATACTGCCCAAAAGGAACAGTAAAAGCAGTTTTATACCTATCCTTCTCTTGCAATTGGATTTGCCAGAATCCAGATTTCATGTCGAATTTTGAAAAGACCTTAGCATCATGCAGTCTGGCTAAGAGATCTTTCTTGTTAGGGATAGGATATCTAATCCAACAAAGGGCTTGATTGAGAGGTTTGTAGTTAATAACCAGCCTAGGGGTTCCCCGTTCTATCTCAGCTTGTTTGTTGACATAGAAGGCTGCACAGGACCAAGGGCTCTTACTCCTGCGAATAAGTTTCTTTTCAAGGAGATCATTGATTTCCTTTTGGCAGAAATGAAGAAGTTCTTCATTCATTTGAATAGGCCTAGCCTTGGTTGGAATCTGTTTGTCTGAAAAATCTTTTTCATAAGGAAGTTCCACCATATGGCTCTTCCTTTCCCAAAAAGCGTTGGGTAGATCAGAACAGATGCTGGATTGAATATTTTCCAAAATATTCTCAATCCTTGATTTAACAGAAGGTTGTTGCAATTGATCCTCAATGGTTCTGTAAGAGATTTCTTCCCTGAGGAAGTTGATCTGCTTCTCCTTGTAGGATATGACGTTCAAAGTCTTATCTATGGGAGGTTCAGAGAATTTGAACAAGATAGGCTGTTCAAGATGCTGAACAGTGATGCCGTTTTCGTCAGTATTATAGGGGAAGAGCTTCTTAATGAAAAGGGTCCCTATAATGATTTTTTGACTCAAATTTCTGACTAACAGAAATGGAGTTTCGATTTCAAGACTACCATTTTTGATGATAGCTGAGGGGATTTTATACTTGATCTTTAGTCTAGATCCTTCAGCAGCGCTGAGCTTCTCAGTAGTTTTCTCAAAATATCTGGTGGGAATGAGTCCCTCCGAGATACAACTGGAATCTGCCCCTGTGTCAAAGAGGGCAGGGATTTCGAGAATAAAATCTCCTATGAGGATTTTGACATGGATGAAGAATTTCTGAATGGTGACCTGGTTAATATTTTCCAGAAAGTCTTCGCAATTGTTGTTAGGAGCAGGATTGGAATCAGGTACAGAAGAATCATCTTCCTCATAATTTCTAGTTAGTTTTTCCAAGATAAACTGCTGACTATTTTAGATTTGTTTGAGACTTTTAACCTCAGTCTTGAGGGAATTGACTTCAGATTGAAGGTCTTGAATAGTGACGGGTTTGACCGTAGATTTCTCAAGACGCTTGAAAGTATCTCTAAGATTGAATTTATTGGTGGTTATAGGACTTTTGGGAGGCCTATCTTCAAGAGTAGATCTGAGGCGTTCCAAATAGATTTTCTTTTCCTCAGGATCAGGGATAGAATTAATGGCCCTGAAGAGAAGATCTTGTTCATTGGTCAAAGTGTTGATGGACAAGGTATTGACGGAAGATGATGATTGAGAATCATCATTCTGAATTTGATTTAGGTCTTCAGAGACCTCAGAATCCGAAGGATTAGATTCTTCTTCATCAGAAGTTTGAATGAGGAGATTGTTGATCTTGTCCTCGATCTCAGGTTCAAGATGAAGCTCAGAGATTCTCCTTTTGAGTCTGCAATACCTGCTAATATGGCCCGGCTTGCCGCAGTTGTAGCAGGTAACATCTTTTCCTTGAGAGGGTCTAGTCTCAGGAGGGTTCTTTGGAATTTGCGAAGATTGGGGTTTTGATCTAGGCTTGGGTTTCCTATGATCATTCCTGCTAGATCTCTTTCTCCATTGTTGTTTGGGAGGAGGATCTTGCTTTCTGGGTTTAGGTTTCTTGGGACAACCTTGAATTCCGAATTGTTCGCAGAAAGTACCCAAATCCCTGCGATTCTGAGACTTCTCCTTAGTGAGTTGCTGTTGGATTTTGTCATCTTGACAGATTTTGAGAGCAACTCTTTGAATGATAGCTATGAGCTGTCTATAACTAAGGGTGTGATATGGGATTTTTCCCCCCGGATTTTGGCTTCTAAGTTTCTCACGAACTTTGTCGCCAAAAGATTTAGGAAGACCGGCCAGGAATTTCTCTTTCCAGAAGGCTTGTTGGCTGTCTTCACGGGTGTAGACCCTGGTCAGGAAGGTATCCTTATACCATCTGAAATCACCCAAAGATTTGCACTTAAGATTGGACAAAAGATCACCAGATCTGTCCTTGATGAGGGAAGGATCTCCAACAAAATGTTGGGCTATGGTAAAGATTAAGGAGTTGACAGCATCAGAGATGAATTTGCCATCTTCCATGATAGGATTACCTTCTTCATCAGTCTTGACAACGGTCAAGATCTGATCCTTCTCGTCTTGAGTGAGATAATTATCCCACCAACCTTTGAGCTGGCCACAGAAACCAGCAACCAAGACTTCAACGATAAGAGATTCAGGACAATTGTTGGCGGTAACATAGGCAGTGGCTACCATAGTCATATTTTGGAGGATTTTGGTGATGCCATACTCGTTTTCACCATCAATATTCCATTCATAGACATTGTTGGCACTGAAGCTTTTGAAGTTTGAAGATTCTTCTAAAAGAAGATCAGGAGCAGTAGCTCTAGGATAGTAGAGCTTGGTTTCTTTTCTCCACTGATTCTTAGAATTGTGAATGACAGTATTGACCGGAATACTTTTGATAGATTGAATGTCAGACTTTATAGATTGAATATCAGAATCAGACTCAACCTTACCATCTTCAATATTATTTAAAGAAGTAGAGGTATTACGAGTAGAAGTACGAGTTTTTGGAGGAGGAGCAGTAATAGTGGGATTAGAAACAGCTTCCGGAGTAGGTTCCGGAGTCTCAGGAATAACTTGTTTGAGAAGCTGAAGTTGCTCTACCACCTTTTGGAGGAGCTCATTGTCAGATTCCTTTTTTGCTCGAAGAGTTTGAGCCGAGTGTCTGGAACGGCTACTGATTTGAAAAGGTTTGAAAAGAGGTTTTTCAAGTTGACATCCTTTAGGGATATCAAGATTAGAAGAGGAAGGTTCAATCTTGACCTTTTCTTTTCCTTTCCTGGAAGAGGAATCCTGCGATTGGGATTCTCCAAGAATTTGAAGATACTTATTGGTATAGTTGGATTGTTCCATAAGGTCTTTGATGTCTTTACCAGTGACATCACCTTCTTCTTTCCTAGTCTTGAAGGGAGAAGCTAGGACAGGTGTAGATTGGGCTCCTTTAAGAAGGAAAGGAGTTTTAGGTGGCAGGTTAGAAAGGGTTTCTTTTCCATCCTTATGCTGCCATTTAACCATGTCAATTTGGAAGGGGTAAGATTTCTAATTCTTGTTGGCATAATCTTGAAACCATTCAAAAAAGAAGATGTTTTGCTGGGTTTTCTCAAGGAACCCATAGAATTTTTCTTGGATCTTCTTTCTCTTTTCACCCTGATACTTTGCAAAGAACCATTTTCTTTGCTGAGTCCATCGGTCAGAGTAGAAATCTGCCTTGATACTTCCTTTGTCGATGACGAATTCAGTAGTGATTGCTCCAATGAAATCAGAAGTTTCTCCAGGGGTTTCTAGAGAAGAATACGTTGGAGATAAGGTGGATTGATGTTCTTCATCACCCTTGTCATAGGTAGTCTTGACAGGAGTGGTATTGACATATCCAGCCAAATGGATAGTAGATCCGTCATGAGAGAGGGAAGGTCGAGCGCTAGACTCGGGTTGGTTCCTTCTAGTCATAGAAAAAGATCTTCTGGACATGGCAGATTGGAAATCAGAGGATGTCCTAATAGATCTAGGGATGGAGAAAGAATTTCTTCTATCAAAGATGAGATCTACTTGGCCAGATTGGTGTTGGACAATTTCACGAAACTCAGGAGTTTCAACAGGTTGGGCTGGAGTAGCCTTTTCCAAAGACCATTTCTCTGGAAGGGTGATATCACTCCATTGGATGGTTTTGGGAACAATAACGTTAGCCTTATCATAATCTGTAAGGAAAAGAGTTGTTTCTCCAGATTTCTCACAATTGGTTCGCAAGAAATAAGATTTGATAGAGTTCATTACCTTGTATTGAACCCTGTAGATTAAGGAGATGGGAATGGAATCCTCCTTCATATCAAGGCCGTGAAGCTTGATATTTAGGAAGAGGACATCAAGGATGTTTTTATCTTCCAGACTAACAGTTAGATCTGGGAAGCAATTGAAAAAGATTGGTCCATTACTCAGGTTGGTTTCAACCGTTCCTAAGAGGGAGTCATGGAATTGATTATGTCTAACATCCCTAAGACAAAGGAGCACAGCGATGTCAAGAGATTTCCTGGTTAGGGGTTTAAGACCAACTTGAACACTACCTATATGAAGATAGTTGAAGTTCTTGCTGATATGTTCTTTGATGCTTTTCTCGGAAAGCAGATGGATTTCTTCATCATCAGATCTGAGCTTGTAGGTTTGCTCAACGGTTTTGATAATGAAATCTGATCGTTTGAAAAAGGATCCGTTTGGTTTGTAGATCTCAGCATGAGAAATTTTTGGAATTTCCCAGTTGTCAAGATCTTGATTGATATCTTCAAAATGAATTTCTTCTTTGAAGACAGATTTGGATAATTGATTGGATTAATGAGGATGATCGATAGAAGAAGAAGAGGGTTGGGAAGATCTGAAAGAAAGCTTAGAAGAGAAAGAGCGAAGCATCAAGAAAGATAGATCTTCCTCACCCGTAAGTATCATCGCCATCACCTGGTTCTATAGAAACAGATAAATAAATTAGAAATATAAGTTATGTTCTGTATTGTTCTTAATAGTTGAGCAGTATAGATCTGGATCAGACTTAAGCCACCACAAAAAGAAACTAAACAAGGACATTAAAAATATTCAGAACTTAATAACATGTCTGTAGTATGGCCAATATAGACTTACTGCCACACAGGGACTTACTGCCTTCAACGCCTCCGCTGCAGAGATGATCATAAGTCTGAATAGTAATAATCCTAGAAGGTTTTCAAAAGAGCTTTCATTTTAGTTTAGTTCAAAGTGTACTACCAGTCCAGATCCCGACCATAGTGCTTAATTATATAAGAACAGAACAGAGAAATAACTTATATCTAACATATTTAGCATGTTCCTACTTCCCCATCAGGCTCTGATACCAAGAGGGGGTCGGAAGCAGAAGGAGGGGGATGAGAAGAGGATTAAGAGAAGTAGGACGCCACCACGGAGGGGCTTTTTGCAGAAAATTAAATTGCAGAAATTAAAAACAGGAATTAAAACAGGAGGCTCAGCCTTCCATAAACAGAAAAATAAAAACAGGAATTAAAACAGGAGGCTCAGCCTTCCATAAACAGAAAAATAAAACTTGAACAAGATATATATTACATAAACATAGATTACAAAACTGAAACTTAAAAACTGAAAAACTGATACTTAAAAACAGAAAAGATTGAAAGAAAGGAAAACTGAAGGAGAACTTACAGAAGGAATTCTCTCAGTGTTTCTCTCTCTAAACTCTCTATCTAAGCTCTACCAAACTCTGATTAACAAGGTTCAGAATGAGCCTATTTAAAGAAAAGATTGGACACTGTTTGAATAGTTCCGGTTGAATAGTTCCGGTAGACGGTACTATTTGACTGGCACTATTTGCTACAGTAAAAAGTCAATTTTACTGTTGCTACAGTACAAAAATTGAATTATTACAGAATAAAATGATTACAAGACGACAAACTTAGCAGAAGTCATCATCATCTGATTTTGTGGTTTGGATATATATATATATATATATATATATATATATATATATATATATATATATATATATGCTCGAATGTGAAAATAAGAGTTTGATTACTACACGCTAACAACATAAAAATATTTTACATAGTCATACAATTAGAATTCAGCAATTTGTTAAATTTGTATTTAAATTTTTTTAAAATGAAAATGGAGTGATATATGTTGATGTATGTGTAAAGCTTTTTGCATTATCAATACATATAAATTAAATCTAAAAAGTAATACACTCTATAATATCAAGTATCATTTTGAAATATTTAAAGTTTTTAAATGAAACATTAAATAATGTCTTAAATATGCTTTTAGTCTATTCTAACATCATATGCAAATTTTGTTTTCACTGCAACCAGAGTTTGTTCTCTGGCATAAAAAAACACTTCATAAAGTAAGAAGGTATCACATTTTGAATTTAAATCATTAAAATATTTATTTCTAATTAAAAAATCAAATGAAACTTGCTTCCAAATCAGCAGCAATCCTAGGTGCTATTCCTGATTGTTGTCCAACTTTAACATGAATTAATATGAACTCATGCTAATTCAAATGAAACTTGCTTCCAAATCAGCAGCTTCCAGCCGTATCTGCATTCTAAGTAACAGAAAATCAAGAACTCATGAAGTGAGATTGATAGACATGTTAGAGTAGGATAGACTAAAGACCACCAAACATAATAGCAATATGTGCAACATCAATCTAGCTATGATAGTGCAAAGATAGCAATCAAATTCGCAGACAGATATGAAAGCCAAAGAATGAATTGAAGCCACTTTTTGGCTATGACCTTCCAGTGGTTTCCATAACCAATCAGATCTATTTGTAAGGGGAAACTAATCACATGCTACTAAAGAAGATGAATGAAAGAAAACCCCTCTAGAAATTTTAGACCCATTATATTTGTTGAACGGCTAAAACAACTCTTTGCTTTATGTAGCATTGTAGTTGAAAGTACAATAACCAAATCAAAGACATATGCTGATACTAAATCGTAATGTGATAATTACACACTCATGCAAGCAAGACTTCCAATCACACTAAAGTTTGATTAATTGAACCATAGTAGAACAATGATTAATTATAAAATCTAATATTGCCTTCGAAAAGTGACTTTTAATATATGTAATGATGATAGATAGATGTAGAATTGATGAACCAAGTCAGTAAAACTATATATGCATCACAGTAGTGCAACACCAAACACACATCTCTATTTCTTATCTGGTGAATATATACATATGCATCACAGTAGTGCAACACCAAACACACATCTCTATCTCTTATCTGGTGAATATATACATATAATGGACTGAGAAAAACCTCCATGAGTACTGGTCTAACATGTTTCGTGGCTTACTTGAAATGAGAGCAAGATAAGATCTTGAGTCATCAATCATGTTTCATCTTCAGCTAGCTGAGAATCAGAGAGTGTAGTCAGAAAGAGGTATGCACTTCATTGTCGTTCTGTACCTACGGATAAATTCATGTCAAATGTTTCCAGGGAAGCCAAGGAAATCAATTTATTGTTAGAACATCGGTTTAGGCATTTAGCATATTAGAAAGGATAGCACCAGTTTTAAAAGTCTAACCTCAATAGTATAGTTTGAGCGAACAAAGATAAGCAGTAAAATCTCATCCATGATATGTAGTTCTGTAGTTGTAACGGCAAGCACCAACAATAATAATTAATTTCCTTTGTGCAAGAAGCAGGCAAAAAGAAAAAATTACCAAATAAAAAAGTTGCAAGGAAAAAAATCTACAACTTCTCCTTTCTCTCCCCTCAATTCTTTCACTCCCTCAATCCACTTCACTGACAATGATTAGGTTAATCAAAACATACACAGATCAATGTTTCACCTCCTATAACATAGGACACAAATTTTAGATGCAAATTAAGAAAAACGAATAAAATAGAATCACATACATGCAAATCAAAATATTGCAAATTTCCATATAGAATATAAAATGGACTCACCATCCATGGCTTCCAAAGAATCTCTTTTGGTGGAATATCTATAAAAAAAAAACCTGAAGAAAAGAATTTGAAATTAGCATGGCAAGTGATGAACGAAATTGACCTTGAAGTCAAACATGAGTGAATGAAAGTTAAAGGTAAAGTAAAATAAAATTGAAAAAAACCATAACATATTATGCAAGCAAAGGAAGAAAATAATTTGAAACCTCCATCTGCAACCTTCCCAATCAGTCCAAGGCAGCAAATTGGAGGGATGAGATTGCAAGTCGATGGCAAAGTGGTATAGAATATAAAATGGACTCACCATCCATGGCTTCCAAAGAATCTCTTTTGGTGGAATATCTATAAAAAAAAACCTGAAGAAAAGAATTTGAAATTATCATGGCAAGTGATGAACGAAATTGACCTTGAAGTCAAACATGAGTGAATGAAATTTAAAGGTAAAGTAAAATAAAATTGAAAAAAACCATAACATATTATGCAAGCAAAGGAAGAAAATAATTTGAAACCTCCATCTGCAACCTTCCCAATCAGTCCAAGGCAGCAAATCGGAGGGATGAGATTGCAAGTCGATGGCAAAGTGGTTCCGTTGAGAGATGAGACGATTTTGTGGGGGTGGTTCCGTTCAGTGGAGAGATTAGATGAAAATTGCATGGAGGAGATGAATTTCATGGAGGAGATAGTGGAGGTAGGCAGGGTTTTAAGAGGGTTTTTCCTGATGGGATGTATTATTGATTTAAATCACTTATCACAGATTTTATATTAAGATAAAATCATGAAATAAACAACATAAATCCTAATCAAATCTAAAATTTAAAAATGTACTAAATAAATATAGATAAAAACTATCAAAATCTAGCAAATCACAATAAAAACTCATAAAATCCGGAATTAATTAAAAATCCGAAAATTCAATAAAAATACCATAAAAAATAATTAATACTCTAAAAATAAATAATAATATAAATTAAGATAAAATACAGAAATAAACAACATAAATCCTAATCAAATCTAAAATTTAAAAATGTACTAAATAAAAATAGATAAAAACTATCAAAATCTAGCAAATCACAATAAAAACTCATAAAATCCGGAATGTATTTTTTTTATTAAGGAGAAATAAGGTAAGGAAAAATCAGGGCACATGTGGCAAGTGGGGCCAAGGAGAAAGAGCTTACTTGTAAAATATTAGGTGAGAATTAATCTGGGAACGACACGTCACTAACTTGGCCTGTGAGAGCGACAGGTCATGCTAGAAGTTGTTCTTTTCTAATATATATTGATGATTGATAGGTTATTAATTGGTGACGGAAATAATCCGTCACAAAACCCTTCAGCCAACACACTCTCTCACCCGTTCACTCACATCTCTCCCTCTCACTCTCGTGTTTTTCTCCTCTCCCTCACAACATCATCTTCTTCATTTTTCTTTACCCTTTCCTCTGCAACCCAACACACCATGAATAAAAACAAATTACTTAATTAATTAAAAAAAGCCTACTCGCAATTTCGCCTGTTACTTTTTTTTTCTTCAACAGACCCATGTTAGCTGTTACTGCATCCCACGCCCATCTCACAGATCTTGCAGACTTCAACATCATATCTTCTTCACCAACAATAATCAAAGAGAAAAAATATTATATTTGCACACTCAACTTGCAAGACAGAGAAATGGCCAATTCAATTGATCTTCATCAACTTATATTTGCACACCGCAGCTTTACAATTTGTTTCGTATGCTATCTCATTCCACAGGTAGCAATTGAAATTCAAGGACCACGCTAAAATGTAGATCCAAGACCAAGAAATGAAAAAACCCAAAATCAACAACCCAAAAAACTCACCACCACCCCCAAAATGCAGATCTGAGTAAGAAGCCACCAGTAGCCACCTATTCAACATCGCTCATCCTTCCCCAATTCAACAACCTTTTTGTCCAGCGGTTCAACCTCATCTTTCTCATTGAACCTGGGTTTGCTAGGGTAAGGGTTGGTTTATGGGTGGTGGCTCGATTGTTGGTGGTGGGGGTGGGCTTGTTGGGTTTGCTGGGATGGGGTTGGGTTGGGTTTATGGATTTGGACGGTGATGGGTTCCTGAGTTTGGAGAGACCCAGATCGACGAAGAGAAGAGGGTGACTGGTGATGGGTTTTGAGAAAATGGGTGTTGTGGGTGGAGAAGAGAAGAGGCAAAGCGATGGAAGAGGGGTGAGTGAGTACTCAGATATGGGTTAGACGATGGGTGAGGAAGGTTAGGTTTTCAGGTTGTGTTTTCTGGGACGCTGAGGACGGAAGGTTGAGATGTTCAGTTGAGGAAGATGAAGATCAATTTTGTGACGAAATTAATTAAGTTTGTGACATATTATTTCTGTCACTAATTTACTTTTACAGAATTAATGAATTTAATAATTCTGTTTTAATTATAAAAAATAATAATAATAAATGCACCGTCAGCGAGTTCCGTTTAGTCAACTGACGGAACTTAATGGAAGGGCCTCAATAGATCGTTTTGGAATCATGAGGGATGTTGACCGCACATTTTAAACACAGGGGATGCAGACCGCACATTTGTGAAACATCAGGGGCCCAAAGTGGAATTATTTGATTATTAATACTTTTTTTTGTGAACGAATTATTAATACTGTAATTATATAAAGAGTAATTATATTTATTTCAAATTTTGACCAAATTTTAATTAATTAATATTTTTATTAAAATTTTATTATGAGTTTTACTAATATATGGAACGCATTTTAAATACTTCTAATTTTAATTCTATATAATTATTTTTTAATAACTAATATATATATATGTATTTATTAAATCAATGGCTATCATTTATTCCTCTCATCTCTCACCATAAACAACAACTCTCACCTGATATGCTCCCATATATATATATATATATATATATATATATATATATATATATATATGCTCTAACGTGAAAATAAGAGTTTGATTACTACACGCTAACACATAAAAATATTTTACATAGTCATCCAATTAGAATTCATCAATTTGTTAAATTTGTATTTAAATTTTTTTAAAATGAAAATGGAGTAATATATTTTGATGTATGTGTAAAGCTTTTTGCAATGCCAATACATATAAATTAAATCTAAAAAGTAATATACTCTATAATATCAAGTATCAGTTTGAAATATTTAAAGTTTTTAAATGAAACATTAAATAATGTCTTAAATATGCTTTTAGTTCCTGAGATTGTAAAGGGAATCAAATTGCGTCTCTCAAAAAGTTTTCTTTTAGATGTAATCCCTAAAATATTTTTTAATCACATTAAGTCATTTTTGCTTAATTTTGACCAGTCAACGGTCCAGTGGTGAGCCTAGTCAGCAAATGGTGTCTACGTGAATTTTTCGCATCAATTTTAGTCCCTGTAAAATTTTTAAATCACATTTTTAGTCCTTCGTCCTCCACCATCGTCTTCTTCATCTTCCACCTTCATCTTCTTTCTTCTTAAATTCTCATCCAAATGATGAACTTCTTGTTCTTTAAGCTTCTTGGCACTTGCATGTTTCATTTTCTTCCTCTTTCATATTCATCCTCTTCTTCCCTAATTTTATCTTGCGGATGAGAATTACATCTATGTATGTTCACCGTAATCATATAAATTGTAAAAAAAGTTTTCTTAATCTGTTGGTTATGGAGTGAGGAGGAAGAGGTACATGAAACACTACTACAGAATTGACATTTTGCCACGCCTCAATTACCACGGTTATAGGCGGAACCGTGGCAAAAGCTCAATTGCCACGGTTATAAGCGGAACTGTGGTAATAGAGTACAATATTTTATTATTTTTTTTAAGGGACCGGGACAATAGAACATTTTTTCTAGTTTTTCACTACTCTTCTCCCTCCCACACTCTTCAATTTTTTTCAGAACAAAACCCTAACCCCTCTACCTCCCACGCTCTATCCCACTCTCCACACTCCATCGAAGTTAAGGGACCTGTTCACTCTCTCCCACCGGCGCCGCTTGCATTCTGCCCACATCTGAGGTATTCACCACTTTAATTCTTTTTTTTGTGAAATAAAGAGATATATATTGATAATCTGCAAATCGCTCACCACCCTCCATTTCGACACAAAGCCGAAGAAGATGTAGAGATCTACACCCGCTTCCGTCGCTTTGTCGACAATGTTCTCCTCTCCCCGCGCTTCCAACACCACCCAATCGAGACGCTCTCCATCGTGTCTCACTCCGAGCTCAGCAGCCACCGTTGTCGGTTCAACACAGACGAGTGGATTGAAGCCGTTTCGCGAAACGGCGTAGCATCAAGAATCTTCAGCTGTCCACAATATATTCTCACTTGTGCTTGTTGCCCGGTATTTTCACAATTTCACCTCCTCCCAAACCCTTGGGGTTCTGAAGCTTACTGGGATAGTCATGGATCATGGTTTTGGTTCTGTTCTTCCCTCACTTAAAACCGTTCATTTGAATAAGGTTTTGTTTGAGCAAAGTGACGATGTGAAGAAAATTCTTAATGGGTGTCCCATTGTTGAGGATTTAATTGTATTAGCTCCCAATGTTGAAGTTGGCTACACTACAGAAGGGTTTAAAACCTTGCCCAAGGTTGTGAGAGCACATATCAACGCATTTGATGTTCCTTTCAATGCAATTCCTAATGTAGAGTTTCTACACATTGATGATTTAAGAAAATCATGATCAAGATGATAAGTTCTTACTAATTACTTCTTATATTCATTCAATTTCATTTTGAGATCGATATTCTTGGTGTAATTTTGCAGATGGAGCGTAGGTTCCCTGACAAATGCATCAACTCCTACTACAGAGAAATGCCCGCTTTCGAAATTTAATCAACCTTAAGCTAACCTTTGTTTGCTTCCCTGGCTGGGTTGGTGTAATGGAAGCGCTCCCTTATTGTCCCAAGCTTCAAACTCTTGCCATTGAAAAGGTACGGTATCAGGCGGTTAATTTATGGATCATTTTTGTTTATGCTGATCTTTTCATAAATCTTGATTTTGTCTATGTTTAACAACTTGTGTACTGGAAAAATTACCAAGAGAAATGGGCACATACAAAAGAACTTGTTCCAGAATGTGTTTCATTACATCTTACAACATGCTCTATTGGAAACTATCAAATTAAAGGCACGTATGATGATTTTGATTTTACAGCATATATCCTACAAAATGCAAGGGTTTTACAAGTGCTGACCCTTCACATTAACCCTCACTCGGATGAATCTGAGAAGGACCGATTTTTCAAACATTTATCCCGGTGTTTGAGGATCTCTCCAGCATGTAAAATTGAATGCAATTAGTTCCTTAATTGTTTGTTGCTTCCAATAATATCTTCTACCTATGAATGCAAGTGATGGATCTGATCGTTTGAAGGACATGGTTATTTGTCTCCTACTTATATTTAGTCATTTTATATTTGATTTTAACTTGTTCTTATATGTTAGTCAATGTATGATTTGACTATTTAAGTATATGTTAAATTTTACTAATGTTTGCTTCATTGTTGAGGTTTTTAAAATGTTATTTTTGCAAGATGTAAACTCTTACAACTTTAGAGTTGAGTTTACTAGTTTTTTTTAATCAGCAAAATCAAGCATATCATCTATTCCTTATGTGAAAAATTTGGAAAAGAACCATGTTCAATTGTCACCCACTCTACCCCTTTAGGACTAGAATCAGTGCTGTGAACATTCACAATTACTTGGCTTCCTTTTGTGGTTTTCTTTTGCAGCTTTTCTGTTACAATGTTTTCTGAATTTTCTGCCACTACCTCTTTTATTTTCCTCAGACCTCCAATTTCAAATTCTGAACCTAAACTTAGTGCACCCTTCTGACAACCCTGGATGCGCCAGTCTCTTTGTAATTCTTCTCATACTCACCTTCATTATGGCCTTCATCTTCTAATAATCTCATATTTTATTCAATGTCTTCATTTTCCTCCTTTTTCTCCTTGTCTTCTTCATCAATCTGGTCTTCCACTTCCTAGGGTTCAACAATGTCATCATTCCCACCAATGCTTTGTTCCACTACCCTCTTGGGTTCGCTTTCTTTTGTTTCTTCCATCAATCCATATGGCTTATTTATCCATGGTTGGAATCCTTTTCTTCCAAGTTTTTGGTTTCATGACTAGCCTTCAGCTTTTCAAATACTTTTGTAGAGTTGTCCTCATTAGCCTTCCTCTTATCTAGTGAATGGTTGTGCAGAAAAAGTAACCCGATGATAACAGCAATTAAAGTAAATATTTTGAAACCTTGTTTTATCATGGAACCTTTTGTCCTCTGATTTCTGTTTGACAATTGCTTCGACATGGTTTAACACATTAAGTTCTCTACCAAGTACAAGAAACATGAACCTGGTAGATATTAATTCATAGTTACTTGATTAATTTATATGAAGCTTAGTTACTTGATTTTTTAATTTGGTAATTTAACATGTCTTGCTTGTAGGAGATCGACATTGGGTGTTGGTTGAAACAACGCAAAGTCATGAAAGAGATGTTTGTTAGGTAAGCATATATAGATCTACCATGCTATGTTAGTCATGCTATTCAACATATTTAATCATGAGTTTTTCATTCAATTTGTTAGCGTAATGATGATCTACCGTGCTAATTGCAATGTCAAGAGGATTACATGGTCAAAAGCCAAATGGAATACTATAAAGGTATACCTATTTACGTAACTGAAATCAATTAGCTCTACCAAATCACTTATATAAATTTATATTTGTTTTTTTGTAGTGCCCTGCTCAAACTAATGATATTTATTGTGGGTACTATGTACTAAGCTTTCTAGAGGAGATAATTCTTAATTTTTCCTATTTTTTAGTGTGACTCTAAATTTTGTTACTTTTATCATCATTTTGCAGTACTTCTCTGATTGTTAATTTGGCTTCTACGATGAGGATCAACTAAATGAAATTAAAGAAGAGTGGACTACTTATGCGTTAAGGAATTTTGCCTAGTGTGGACTGCTATGCTTTGGTGATTTCAAGTAGTGGGGATGTTGTCAAGCTGCTGTTTTTTCGTCGATAAAAGAGGCTGATGATGAGTCAACCTCATTGCTGTTTGTTGTTGTTCAAGCTGCATGTTTTGTCATTGTTAATGCATGCTTTTAACTGATGTAGCTTGCTTGGTTTAATTTCTTGAGAGAGCATGTTCTCAACAACAATTAGTATTGTTTTAGACAAATTAGTAAAGTGACATGAGTTTTAGTATTGTTTTATTATTCAATGCTGGAATATTTGAGTATTCTCTTGACTAGAATACGTGAATGTTGTTCTCAAAATGAGATTTTATGCAATTTAATTTTCTTGAAAAAATGTACTGCAATTTATGCACAGATTGATCAGGTCAAATAAAAAAAAAACAAAAATATGGCGGTGACAATTGCACAGACCAGGTGTACATATAGCCACGGTTAAACAACCGTGGCAATAGAAGCCACATCTTGCCACGGTTACGTACTTGACCGTGGCAATAGAGGTCACATATTGCCACGGTTAAGTGCGTAACCGTGGCAATATGTGGACTCTATTGCCACGGTTACCCTTTACGAACTGTGGTAATAGGCGAATCAATTGCCACGGTTCGCCCTTGAACCGTGGCAATTGAGCAATTGCCACGCACGCTATTGCCACGGTTAAACCGTGGCTAAAGGGCGTGTGGAACCGTGGCGAAAAGTCTTTTCTGTAGTAGTGAAAGGAATGAAGGAGGTAGAGGAGTGTGGGAAAATAACTATGGGTTAAAGGTTGTGGTTTGGAAAAATTATGGATAGAGAATGAAGCAGGTTGTTGAAGAAGGTCGAGTGTGGTGGTGCAAAGGAAGGACTGAAAATATGATTTAAATTTTTTCAGGGACTCAAATTGATATGAAAAATTCATATGAACATCATCTTCTCACTAGGTTCGCCATTGGACCGTTGACCGGTTAAAATTGAGCAAAATGATTTAATTTGATTAAATTATTATTTCAAACATTACATTTCAAAGAAAAAAAATTAGGGACCCAATTCAATTCCCTTTACAATCTTAGAAACCGAAAACATATTTAAGCCTTAAGTAATTAATATTTTTGTTAGAAATTAAATATGATAGTCAAACATTCAGATATTTAGAGAATAATTTTTATTAATTTTACCTAAATTGAATTTCATTAATATGTTTATATATATATATATATACTTCAAACTTTACTTATTATGTGAATATATATACTCATATTGCTAATTAGTTTTACTCAATTAAACAATGGAGTCTCTGCCATAAGGATGCATTGCATCCATTCTATCTCGTACCACTCCAGAGGATGCTTGCAGGCTTTCCCTTGTTTCCAAGACCTTCTGTTCTGCTGCTGATTCTGACGCTGTCTGGGACCGTTTTCTCCCTTCTGATTTTAATTCCATTGTTTCCCTATCTCCTTCTCTTGCCAACGCTTCTTCAAAGAAAGCACTCTACCTCGCTCTCTCTATTCACCATGTAATCATCGAAGATGGTAAAAAGGTACGTACACGTCATCAATCTCATCTGATTGTTTAATTTCTTAGATTAAGGATTTTCGATTAAGATTTGGGCGTTTATCTGTTTAATATCTGAAATGCATGTAGAGCTTTCAACTGGACATGAAGAGTGGGAAGAAGCGTTACATGCTTGGTGTCAGATCTCTCTCCATTGCTTTGGATGACGATGAGTACCACTGGTGCTGGACAGCGCTTCCTGAGTCAAGGTCAGGTTTTTGGTACATTGGAATGATTTTATTACTATTAGATATGCATATAACTTAATTTACTGAATTGGGCACCGGGTTAATTAGTTGATTCAACAAACAACCTCTTGAAAAGTGGACACTTTGCCATTAGGGTTTTCTTTTGTTTGTTTCGCTTGTCGTTTCTTTCTTTCACTCAACAACCTCCTAAAAACTTCGTCGTATAATAAATTTGGGTAATAGTTGATGCTTTCGCAATTGCCTCTTACCTCTTAGTACTCATAGAGTTAGAATTCACTCCAATAGCGATATCTCTAGTTGATGTGTGACATTAATGCATCCTCTAAATAATAATTAACAACATGATCAACTCCTTTATTGGCTACAAAGTTAATTGGATCCTCTCATTTTTTGCTGCTACAACAAAAACTTCATTACATCTGCACACTTACTTGATACTTGTGTATGTGCATTCGAGCTTCGCACTGAAATTCATTTGTCCAGCGGAATTTTTGTATCATTGAAACGTGCATATTCAATTTGATTTCTTGAGGTTTATAGAAATGAGTTCTTCTTTTCCTTCTTCTCCTGTTGCAAAATATGGTTCTAATATAATTACATAGTTGTAAAATATTTAAATTTAAATGTATCAATAATTTGATAGGATAAAATCTAATCACAACTAATATGCGTATCAAAATAAAAGTATCGGAGTTATTATTCTTTTACTAAGCTATTGTTAGTTGATATTACCCTAAATCAAAGTTAGTATATCTACACCACTATACTGTTGTACAAATACTCCTTTAGTGGGGCAAACATTTTTTTTCCTGTATCCTTAACTTTTCAACTTGTGCAAAATTTTGAACAGGTTTCCTGAGGTTGCTTGGCTTTGGAATGTATGGAGGCTTCTATTTCGTGGGATAATAAACAAAATTTCCTTGTCCCCGAATACTCAGTATGGAGCTTATCTCGTGTTCAAAAATATTGATGCCTCAAATGTTCATAAATTTCCTGTGTTGTTATCAATCAACACTGCAGGTGGTCATATCACTACCAAAATGGTCAGTTTGAATCCAGACTCATTGTAAGGTGAGGCGCACGACTGATTAGAGAGACTACAAGGTCCGAGTGTGAGAAGCAATGACAGGTTGGAGATTGAGATGAGTGAGTTCTTCAATTCAAGTCTAGAAGATGAAGAAGTTCGGATGACTGTTGCGGTGATAGATGTTAGTACTCATCTCATTATTGAAGGAATAGAAATTAGGCCTAAGGAAGACAATTAAGCAGCTACATTTATTTCCTTGAAATATGCATGCATGAGTCTTGCATTTTGGATGGTATATAGTGCTTCCAGATTTGAAGCTTAAAGTTTTGAACATACCATGTGCATGTGATTATGTTTATGTATTCTTGGATAATTATGTGTTTTGGATATTAGTCTTGGGTGGATGAACTTTCGATTGAACTAGAACTTTAACCCGTGCAAAATTATTATTAAAATATTTAAAATTAAATATAAATTAATTATTGTTTTTATATATAATTTATATTTCAAATTTCAAATCACCCTAAAAAATTAGAGAAATAAGGGAATTTACCTTACAACGGTTCACTCAACTGTCGTCGGTCCTTTAAAAAAAGTAATGCTACTAGCGGTTCAAACAATTGCGGTAAAGTGACTCAACCATAGGTCTATTTACAAAGTGACTCTTGATTTCATTAGGAACCACAGTATAGGTATTATGCGTCTATTATTGTACAATTGAAGATTGTAGTTAATTATCACTATTGTGGTTCTTTCCTAATTATCACTATTAGGCAAATTGTCTTGCAGCCATAAAATACAAAAATAACTTACCATTACATTTACACAATAAACAATCACTGGCCGGTCTTGTGGCTTCTTTCATCATAGCTGATGCTGAAAGATGAGCAACTTTAACTTTATATAGCAATTTATATAGTTCATAATAGTTTGGACCCAAAATCGAGATGTAGTGTGAAATATGAGTGTAATGTCAGCATAAAGTAATTAATATATCACTTAGTTGATATCATTTCAATATGAGCCCTTTTCTACATTTTTTAAAATTTGATTGTGGATATAAATTATTATAACGGAGAAGAAAGATAAATGAAAAGATGTAAACATTTGACATTGGAGACGTTTAAAAAAAGGTGGAAAGTATGGGAATCCTTCACTTTTTGACATTGTCTGACTCTTATTTATTTTATGCAATTTTTATTTCCCCTCTCCTTGGGAGTTTGCTTCTTTCTAGATAAATACTATAATTTTTTATTCTTTTTCTATAACTAATCAGTTGAAAACTAGGGTAAGGTAATATATTTGTGTGTGTGTATGAATATGATCAACATGATTTATTTGCAAGGTGTCAAGATATGTTATTTTATCCTTGCATTAATTTTATATTTCAAATTTTAGGACTTACCAAGCCATGATACTGAATTTCCAGATCTAGCTAACTAAACAGACCTATAAGTCTTATCTAGGAATGATATTCCCAACAATTAGACTCCCAGGAATATTATTCTCGGGAATGTCCCAACCTTGTACAAAACACACCTTAAGCAAGGCATTCCTAATCTGGCGGTGCAGATAATTCTTAAGAGGCTTTGAAACAAAATGCGAAGCTATTATTCTGCTTGTTAATAAAAAACTAGATTAAAAGGGGTGATGCAATCTATCTCAGGGAAAATTGAAAGGTTTTGAGTTCTTTTGTTATATCTTGAATGTTTTGGCTAACTTTGTTGTAGCATTTAATACAAGTAATGATCCTAGAGTAAAATCTGTGTTATTGGTGAATAAATGAACTCAATTTTGTTAACATAGTGGAATACCTCTTTTCTAAATTATGCATGTTGAATATGAATTCAGATGTAGATGTTTTTGATACTTTTTAATGCTTAATAGCAAAAGATTTGTTATAAACAAATAAATATACTTATTTCTTTATTGTTAAGAAAAGAGAAAAAAATTCATTTGCTTTTCACAATTTTTGCAATTCATTATAGTGTGGAAAACTAATCAAATGAACTACCTGAAGTTTGTATGTATCTATCATCCTCTTAGACCTTATTATGTAATGGAAGATGGTAGAGCCTTAAGTATTCCATTTTGTCTTGTTTTGCTATATTTTTTTTTTCTCCATAGTGTTTCCATTTTGTGTGTTTGTGGCTTTATAAGAATATAATGATCAGAGCTGATATAGGAATATTTATCAAACACACATTCTGATGGTTTACAAACAAGGTTGAGTCTTTAACATTTAATTTGCATATTTATTATTATCATTGTCATCTCCAAACCTTTGTTTCGCTTGCCTCGCCATCTCCAAAAGACACTCATTAGTCATTGCATATGGATCACAAGCAGCACAACCAAGAGGAACATATCATTAAATAGAAAATAATGATATGCTTTTTTTGAACTAAAAAATAATGTATGTTAGTATGACATCATTAATATTATGTAGTTCAAGTAAATTTACTTTTAAAACAACTTTTTAAAATAATTCATTTTTTTGGAAAACCAAATATATATATATATATATATATATATATGAACAAAAATACAAAATTCAAAAAGAGGATGAAGAAATTCACCTCCTCTCTGAGAAAAGCATCAAAGAGCATATCCTCAAAGGTTTCAACTACCTACACATAGGTAGTGTTCAAATTGGTATGAAACCCCTTACTAGAGGATCACTTAACATTGCTGTTCTTCTATGTCTAAGGGATACTAGACATAACAATTTACACGACTCTCTCTTAGGAACTATTGAGTCTAGCCTAAGTCATGGACCAATCTTCTTCAACTGTTATCCAGACTTAATAGTAAGTCTAGATGACAAGAACATTCTTGATGTTCTATTCCTTAATATCAAGCTCCATGACTATGATATGAAGGAAGGATCTATCCCAATCACATTGATCTACAGAGTTCAGTATAAGGTTATTGGACTGGGCGAGCCCCTAGAGGGGCAACGCCCAGGGTTCACACCGCCCCGTGGCGGGTCCCCAAGCCAGTAGGGTTGGGCCTCGTTCAGCCAGGCCCACACGGCCCATTAAGGACACTAGCATATGGGGGCCCAACACTACCTCTATAAATAGGTAGCAGATACCAATTGTAAAGGACTTTTGCTCATTTTATGAATACACACATGAAATTCAGTTATTCTCTCTCTAGATCCCTCTCTTAAGTGCAATCACTTCTCTCTCTAGGGGTTACACCCTTTCTCAATGTTCTTACCCGGAACATTTGGCGCCGTCTGTGGGGATCGATAAACTTTTGATTCCCGGATCACGTGGATTGATTGCACCACTGATTTTGCTTGAGATTTTCGTTGTTTTTCGTGGATTTCGTGGGACGGATTTTGATGACGGAAATGGATCTTAGATGATCTTTTTGGGCTCTGGATTGGAAAAGGAATACAATGCACCTTAACCTTCAAGAATCCGTGTCGCCACAGGTCTCCCGGAAGCATCTTCTTCCACAAGGTTCGCCAACGATGGCGGCGGAAGTTCGGGAATAAAAGCATCAAAGACAAGCCACGCATTCTGAGGCGGAACCGCCTGTGCTGCTGGGAGGAGGGGATTTGCGGTTTAGAGTGGACGGATCTGTTGATTATTGCGGCATCACAGGCGGATCGTGGCGGAAGCTTGATCGCTGTTGTCAATCGACGGAGCAGGAGCTAATTCGAGACTGAGAAAGGAATCGATGAAACTCAGTGGCTATAGTGGACGGGAGAATGACGGATCAAGAAAGCTGATCAGGTTTCGAAACGGGAGAAGAAGCAGCGATAAAAGGAGGAGTTTCAGATCGGTGGCAATGCGGAGGGGAAGGAACAGGGTGCGTTCACGAGAGAATGACAGATCGAGATTCAGCGTGTAGAAGGGTGTTAGTTCTTCAAGGCGCATCCAGCGATGGCAGATCGGAGCAACACAGTTCAGACCGACAATGAAGAGCGTCAACAGAGGTGAAGCTTCAGATCGAGGAAGCATGTAGGCAAGGGAGAGCAGATCGGTAATGACGAAGAAAAGAACGAAGGCGAGGAATCTGTCCAGAGCACAATACATGAGGAGCAGAGCCAATCCCGAGACGTTTTTTGATGAGGCGTGGGAATTCTGGCGGGCACGCTTTTGCTTTAGCGGTTGAAGTTCGGCGAGCAAGTGTCGGCGGCGTTGAAGTTAGGCGGTGAGCAAATTCTTGCGAGCACGTTTGCTTTGGCGAGCACGTTTGCTTTGGCGAGCACGTGTTGGCTTTGGCGAGCACGTTTTGAAGCTAGGCGGCGAGCAAGTGTTGTTGGCGATGGAGTTCGGCGGCGAGAGAATGTCGCCGGCGTTGGAATCTGGAAAGCACGTTTTACTCCGGTGGCGGAATTCTGGCCGGCACGTTTTGTTTTGGCCATGGAAGTTTGGCGAGTAAAGCGTTGCTATGGTTAAGATCGTTGGCAAACAAATTTTCCAATTCCTTCAAACTTTTCCTCCATCTTTCATTTGATTCCCTTCTCAGTTGTTGTATTTCCTAATTTTCTTATTTTGAAGTTGATATTAGAAGTTATATTGTCTTCATTAGTTTTGACTCAGACAGAGAGGAGCAAATCGGATCAAAGAGAAGGAGTGGGTGAGTTGAGACACACCAACTGCTCGATGAAATGTCACAGGGGAACATTGTCCTTTCCAACACCATGAGGGATGACGCAAGATGGTGATAGCACGTCCAGTATCGGCGTTGCGGCAAGTGGCTGCTGAGCACAATGGCAGATTACTGATTTTGGTTGAGTAAACTGAGGCAATGGAGGCTAGTTGAACTAAACAATAGTGGTGTTCGAACAAGGCTCAGAAGCTGGAGTTGGAATGATACGCCGGAATTTCACATGTTCAATAAGGTTTTCTTTAGCACCATGGATGATTGTTATGATTATGAAGTTGCTGCAGGAGCTGAGTTAATTTATTCTATTATCAACTTTCTGATTCTGAATGCAATATTCATCTACGGTCAGATTTAATTTGACATTTCTAGAGAATGATATTAATGATATCTGTTGATTACATTAGAGTATAAAGTTCTCTCATTTCACCAAAATGCCCTTTACACTTTCTGTCATACAAGTATGAAATTCAGGAAAGGCATGTGCACATGGTCAATTTGCTAGGAGAAGGAGTAACAGTGCAGAGGAAGATAACAACATGAGATGCAGCACATTGGATTATGGTTTAGCTTGGAAGACTCTTCCATAAGCGGTTTGTTATTGGGTGGGACAAGCTCCTGATGGCGCGATTTAGTTACAAAGTGAAACAAGTTTCACGATGAACTAAATTAGCCCCGGAAAAGCCCACGTAACAACCGGATTCATTGGCGATGTGTGGGGTACAAATTGCCCATTCTACTGAGCACCGCTTTGGTAATCCAACTGGCCATTGGAACCCAAAGCACTTTGAGTCCCGAAATGGGACGATCACACCAAGGGTGGCGACCTACCGCTAGTGTGGTGACCACATGCCAAAGGGTGGCGACCAAACGCTATGGGTGGCGACCTGTAAGACTCAGTTTCTAGACACACAAAAGTCGCCAAAAGGGTGGCGACCTGACGCTAAGGGTGGCGACCTACCGCAAGAGGGTCGCGACCTACCGCAAGAGGATGGCGACCTACCGCTAAAGGGTCGCGACCTACCGCCAAAAATGAGGGTAGCGACCTACCGCAAAATGGTGGCAACCTACCGCAAGAGGGTCGCGACCTACCGCAAGAGGGTTGCGACCTACCGCCAAAGATGAGGGTAGCGACCTACCGCAAAATGGTGGCGGCCTTACGCTGAGAGTGGCGAGCAAGCCAAACTAATTTCTTATAAGGCACAAAGTTCTTTGACAAAATTGGTTTTAACTTAGATTTATAAGAGCACATCTTTGGTGGTTGATTTTTCTTTGATGATTAGGAAACAGGCTAAAGCAAGATGGTGATGGCGATGCGGCGAGTGAGGACACTCCTACTCCTCATGACTTGGACGGAGTCTGGTGGACTTGTGGACTCTGGCGAGAGAAGGAGCATGCGTGCTGGGCGGACCTTCTCCTAAGGACGATGCGGCGGCGACTTCGGCTTGAAGACACATTATGCTCTCATGCTTCGAGCTCGGTGTCTCGTGGACTGGTTGAATCCTTTCACCATATTAAGGGACTCGCCCCGGAAGCAACTTGATCCGTGAAGATGCTACGAGGGGCGGATGCGGGAGAGATTGGCGGGAGACCATGTCACCGGGCGAGCCGGCTTCTATTCAGCGAGTCACGTCATATGTGGCGGGCCACCACGACTCCTTAATCTTGTAGGCGTTTGTACACCATCTTTCTAGGTCCCGCGTCAATGGGTGATTCATGTATTTGTGTATTTCCTTGCGCCTATTAGTGGTTTGTGTTTCATTCGCGCCATGTCGGCGACCTACACGCTTTATATATTCTTTGTTGATCCCGCCAAGTAGCGTGGTTAGGTGATCTTCTAGGCGGGGAAGCTATTGCAGCTAGAAGCTTGGGAATAGTTCCTGCGCGTTGGTCGGAACCGCCAGCCGAGGAACGCCGTACCAAGTGGAAAGTGGCAACGGGCGACCTGCTAGGGGAATCACAAGGGGACGGAGATTGGCGGTCACATTTTGAAGACACACTTCGCTCTCCTGCTTCGAGCTTGTGGACTTGCGGACCAAGGGCGCTCGCCCTTCATCTTTCCACGACATGTTGGCGACTTGGATTTTTTGCATACACGATGGATAAGCATTAGGCAGTTATAGTTTTCTTAAAGACACACTTAGCTCTCATGCTTCGAGCTCGGTGTCTTGTGGACTTGTGGACTGGGCGAGCCCCTAGAGGGGCAACGCCCAGGGTTCACACCGCCCCGTGGCGGGTCCCCAAGCCAGTAGGGTTGGGCCTCGTTCAGCCAGGCCCACACGGCCCATTAAGGACACTAGCATATGGGGGCCCAACACTACCTCTATAAATAGGTAGCAGATACCAATTGTAAAGGACTTTTGCTCATTTTATGAATACACACATGAAATTCAGTTATTCTCTCTCTAGATCCCTCTCTTAAGTGCAATCACTTCTCTCTCTAGGGGTTACACCCTTTCTCAATGTTCTTACCCGAAACAGTTATGAACTCGATCAAATCTCATTTCCTTAAAATAGGTTGTGAAAAGTCTGGAGAAACTACTTTGTTTCTCACTGACAATAAAAAAGCTAATATTATTGTCCCGAAAACTATTCAGTGGAATGATATCACTCTACCAGAAAAATTGTCAATAGAAAGAGCTACACTGAGAAAACTTCCCAGGATGTCACCATCCCAATATTACTCTAAGGCTAGCACACTTAACCATGGAGTTCTTATGAGTTGGGCTCCTGAAAAGAAGTTGCAACTTGTTGTCATGAGTAGTACCAATTAAATCTTTTATACTCTCCTCAACTGTATAGTTCATCCCTATACAGTCTCAAAATACCTCTTGTTCGGGTGTGAGATCAGAATACACCACCAAAATCATCCGTAAACAACATTGAAGAAGTGAATTCAACAGAATCTATTGAGGATTTACCTAAAATCAGCCCTGTCATACACAATCCAGGAAACAATTGGAGAAAAGGAACCAAACTCTATTACAATAGGGCCACTGCTCCTGACTTATTATTAGAGGAAAATGATTCTTCTAATTTCAAGAGCTTCAGTGCCAACAATATCTATGAATGGAACATAGATGGTGAAAATGAATATGGGATCACCAAAATCCTCCAAAATATGACAATGGTCGCTACAACATATTCTACTTCAAACAATTGTCCAGAAACCCTAATTGTAGAAATCCTCGTAGCCGGATTCTGCGGTCAACTCAAAGGATGGTGGGATAACTATCTATATGAAAAAAGGGGGCATACCCTGAGTAGCAATACAAACCCATAAAACAGAATAACAGAAAAAATAGAAAAGAAAACAACAAGATTACAAAACACAACCAAAAGGAAGAAGCAACAGCAAAAGGAAAGAGAAGTTTCATAGGCAAGCCTAAAATACGCAGAGTCTTCAAATCCAAGAGGGAATCACGAACTAGCTGGATGCAGGGCACGGAACAAGTAGAAAGAGGCAGAAAAAGCGACGGACAGTCAGGGAATAAAAACAGCAAGGTAGTACCAGCAGAAAGAACAATGGAAAGCCTCCACAACCCGAACATCACAACAAGAAAAGCTCTTCCTCAACTTAGCTGCACACCTCAGAGTTAGTAAACATGGTTGTCAAGATAAACCCACAAAGTCTCAGCTCCATAACATCTATCCTTTGCCAACTTATCAGGCTTCTCATTGGCTTCCCTAAAAATATGATAAAAACCAACACAATTGACTTATTTTGCCATAAATTTAAATGATTCAAGTAATTTAATAAGGCTAAAGGTCTTCGATTAAGAGAGGAAGCTCATTCCACTGTCATAGAAGAGTCGCTCTCTATGACCAAGTTGCTGAGCAAAAATTGTTGACATTAAAATAATGTTTCTAAAGTTATCATTAAAGAATTTTATACGATGAATATTTTAACATAGCTTGTATTTTACAAATAAATTTTGATAATTTATTCCTTATCTAATTTTTTGAAAGTATTCAACTCAAAGCATTATTGATAATCTAAACCTATATTGATATGATTTTAATATTTAATGAGTTAATTTTATAAGTATATTTTCTTTGATTAATAATATTATTAATAATATAAAGAATAATTATATTTATTTCAAGTTTTGACTAAATTATAGTTAATTAATATTCTGTCATATGATTTTTATCAATATATTGAAGATATTTTGATTATTCTCAATATTTCATATTTTAATTCTACATGAGTATTTTAAGTAACCAATATACTCTTTGTAAAAAGTAAGAATTTAATATTCATCAAAATATTTTAAACGATCATCCAATTAGAATTCAATAATATCATGTTGTAATCAAATTTGAATTTAAAATATTTTAAATAAAAATTGGGTGATGTGATTTAATGTATGCATAAGCTTTTTACAATGGCAATATATGTAAATTAAATCAGAAAACTAATATAGTCTATAATATAAAGTGTCATTAGATATATTTAAATTTTTAAAATAAAATAATTATTAATTAATATTGTTGTTAGGAAATAATTATATGATTAACCCAATGAAATGACCACATAAATAGATCCACCATATTGAAGAGATTGAAAATGATTAAATAAGTTATTATTTAAATTACCTAATAAATTTATTATTTGATTTATATTTTTTATTAATTCACTCCAAATGCATAACAAACTACCATATATATATATGTGTGATGAGTTATGGTATAGAAGTTGCACATTCAATTTATTCTAATAACTATTTTCCTTACCATGTTGATTTGATGGTTAAAGTGTATTAAAATCACTAAAGACTACACGAAGAAGCTTAGTGATAGTCAAACATTCAGATGTGTAGAGAATAATTTTTATAAATATTAACTAAATTGAATTTCATTAATATGTGTATATATATTTTTGAAACTTTCATTACTATGTATATATACTCATATTATTAATTAGTTTTACACAATTAAACAATGAAGTTGTTGCCGAAGAATGCATTGCATCTATTTGTCTCGTACCACTCCAGAGGTTGCTTCCGAGCTTTCCCTTGTTTCCAAAACCTTATGGTATGCTGGTGATTCTGACGCTGTCTGGGATCGTTTTCTCCCTTATGATTTTCATTCCATCGTTTCCCAATCTCCTTCTCTTGCCAACGCTTCTTCAAAGAAAGCACTCTAACTCGCTCTCTCTAATCACCATGTTATCATCGATGATGGTAAAAAGGTACGTACTCATCATCCATCTCATCTGATTGTTTAATTTCTCAGATTAGGGATTTTTGATTAAGATTTGGGCGTTTATCTGATTAATGTATGAAATGCATGCAAAGCTTTGAACTGGACAAGAAGAGTGGGAAGACGCGCTACATGCTAGGTGTCGGAACTCTCTCCATTACTTTGGCTGACGAAGAGCGTCACTAGCGTTGGACAACGCTCCCAGAGTCAAGGTCAGATTTTGGGTACATTGTAATTGTTTAACTTAAATTAATGAACCGGGCACCAACTTTTTTATAGGAAAATACTAGTTGTTAGTAGTTCCTTCACCGGGCTTTGAACCCTACCCCCCTCACCCTTCATTCCCTTCCAACCCTTGTGTCCCCTAACTCTTATCACTTGAGCTGACCTTCGGGGACCAGGTTATCAGTTGCTTCAACAACCTCTTGAAAAGTGGTCTCTTTACCAATAGGTTTTCCTTTTGTTTGTTCATTTTCCATTTCTTTCTTCGATTCAACACCCTCTTGAAAACTTCGGAGTATAATAAAGTTCGGTAATAGTTGATGATGTTGCAATTGTCATTTCCACTTTGTTCCTTAGTACTCTTAGAATTAGAATTCACGTTATTGATAATTACTCTACCTAAAAAAGGTAACTGTACCATTTATAAGAATTTATTTAGCAATACCTCTAGATAATGTGAGACATTAATGCACTCTCTGAAATTCATTTGTGTTGTGGCAATTTTTGCATCATCGAAATTCACATATTCAATTTGATTTGTTGATGTGTATAGAAATAACATCTTCTTTTCCTTCTTCCCCTATTGTAAGATCTTATTTAGATATAATTACACACACCTGTGAAATAAATTTAAATACATCAGTAATCTGATAGGATATAATCTAATCACAAAAAATATGTTTATCAAAAGAATAGTACTAGACCTATTATTCTTTTACTAAGCTAGTGTTAGTTAACATTACCCTAAATCACAGTTATTATATCTACACTACTATATTGTTGTACAAATGCTCCTTCAGTGAGGCAATGAATCACTCTTCTCTTAACATTTTTTCCTATATCCTTAACTTTTCAATTTGTGCAACATTTTGAATACGTTTCCTGAAGTTGCTATGCTTCTTCGGCATTTGTGGTGGCTTGTAATTTTTTGGACGATAAACAAATTTTCCTTGTCCCCAAATACTAATTATGGAGCATTTCTTGTGTTCAAGATAGTTAGTGCCTTTGAATTTTATGATTATCTTGTCGTGTTATCAGTTGGAATCGTAGGAAGTCATATCATTAACAAAGTTGTCAATTTGCATCTTGACCCATTGGAAGGTGAGGCGCACGACCAAGTAGAGAGATTACCAGGTCCGACTATGAGAAGCGATGAATAGTTTGAGATTGAGATGAGGGAGTTCTTCAATTCAGACCTTGAAGATGAAGTCGTCGAGATGTGTGTTCTGAAGATTAATGGTTTAACTAAGAGCAGATTTATTATTGAAGGAATAGAAGTTAGGCCTAAAGAAGACAATTGAGCAAGCAAATTTATTTCACTGAACTATGCATGCATGTGATTTGAAGCTTCATGTTTTGAACATATCATGTGCATGTGATGATGTGATGTGTTCTTGTGCTCTGTTGTATTGCTTATCATAATTCTTGTGACATGATTATGTTTATGTATCCTTGGATAATTATATGTTTTGGATATTAGCCCCGGGTGAATGAACTTTTGATTGAACTAGAATTTTAACCCGTGTAAAAGTATTATTAGAATATAAAAAAATTAAATCTAAATATAAGTTGAATTTTAATTTTAAACATATATATATATTCTAAATCTCATGACTACAAGAATTTACAGACATACATGCACTTACCTTACAATGGTTCACCCAACTGTCATTGATCCTTTAAAAAATGTAATGCTACTGGAAGTTCAAGAAACTACCGTAAAGTGATCCAATCTTAAGGTGTGGTTTGAACCACCCCTAGTGTTAACTTATAGCTGTATTTTCGAGAGCACATGATCATTGCAATTTGATATTAGAGTAAATGTGTCCAATAAAAATACATAAATGTGACTCAAAGAAGTCTCACATTGTATAAATAAACAAGTGTACACTAGTGTATATGTTAAAGGCCGACACAAATTGTCATAAATGGGTTAAGGTTTTGTGGTGATGTGGATGTAACTTAAAACCCTTGTAACCATGGGCGTATCTAAGGAGAGCCTAGGCTGGCAGGGGCCACCACTCCCTAAGAAAGAAATTTGAAAATTTCACCGTCTATAGATATTTTTATGTAGATATTTTGTGGTTCAAGATTCCGGCCCCTCAAAATTTTGTTCTCGTAAATCGATAAGTTTTGAACTTGCTTTTATGTTACATGTGATGAATGTTACTTGCATTGGGAATCATTTATTTTGTGTTCAACTTTCGAGTGTAGATGATGAGATGAGACGAAGTCCTAGCCAATATATAAATAAATAAACATTAGAGCTCTCTCTCTTTCCTTCATTTCTTGCTCGCTGGCTCATAAAGAGAGCGTAGAGAGTCATCCACAAAATCACATCATAATTTCAATCCTTGGAATCACATTCCCAGCCACCAGCGAGTACTTTGCCACCACAACCTTGGCAACAAGGAGGTTCATCATCTGGCCCGACAGCACCTTTTAAACGGCCGGCATCAGCTGGCAGCACAATTGATGTAGCTTTTGGGCACGCGAGACCGTACATGTTTTATTTTGTATCTCGAGAATGTATGTAATCTTGCATAACCGCTGAACTTTTTCAAGGCCATGAATTTCATTTCTTTTCATGTGCTCTTTAGGTGTTTAACATTCATCAAAGTCGCATTGAGTTTATCATGATTATTTGTCACAAAATTATATTTATTATTATTTCATTTAAAAAATTTTAAAATGTTTAGTGATACTTTCTACCTTTCTGGCTTCAATTTATGAATTTATTGGATTAATATTTCAAAAAAAAAGGCTTAGTCGCCCTTTTGGTCACCCACGAAAGCTATATGTCTCATCGGAGTCCTTAAACTTCAAAAATCTCATTATACATCCCTGACGTTGACCTCCGTTAACACTTTTGGTCCCTCCACAATTTTTCATCCAAAGACTAACGTTTTCTGGATTTTTCAGAAAAAAAACAATCCACTTCTTCATATATCCTTACATCATTTTCATCATATTCTTCATCTTTTTCAAATTTTGTTTTCTAGAAAATCCAAGTTCTTCAAAACCAAAAACTCCACAACCTTCCATCTTTCTTTCGTCTTTCCAAATTTATCATATCCAAAAAAAAAATTATCGTTTAGAATACAACACCGCCTATTTTGGAATTGAATCATAGGGCCTGTTTTTAAAAACAATTTTCTGTTTTATAAAATTTAAAAACAAAAAACTTATTTGATAGAACTGTTTTCTCATAATTGATTCAAAAACAGTTTCCTATTTTTTAATTTTTAAAACAGAAAAAAAGTTGTTTTTATTTTTTTTATTTTCGAAACAATTGAAACAAATTTACATTAACTGCACACATGGAAATAAATGGTTCAGTAATGAGAATAGACACTATTATACACTTATATACGATGTGGGAGTTGAAACACCGCTTGAAAAAAAAAAAGAGTTGGGGACTATTGAAATCCTATGATTCTACGTGGGGCAAGTATTTCTTTGATGTTTTGTGGCTGAAATCGTCATCCTATAATTGAAGTGTATGAACCGAGGTATATCTTTTATTGGAAAATATTTAATTTAAATAAGGTAAAGTTAGATAACATATTGAAAAAGTGAGTGAAGTATATTTTGTAGATATTTTTTCATGGGTCGTGTATATGTTACTATGTTGGTTGCAATTAACTAAAACATATACTTTCAAAAATAAAAATAAAATTAACTAAAACATATAATTCAGTGCATTGATATAGTACTTCAATACTTCGTCACAATTACCTTTTGTGTAGATAATAAATAAAGAAATTAAATTAAATTAAATTAATGGTGAGATAGTAAAATTTGACACTCTCAAGTTTTTTTACATTTGAAATGATCCAAACTCCTTAATTTGTTTTTGGGTAAATCCAACACTACAAAAAAAACGTTATTTAGTGGGATTTTTTTTGCACTTAACGGGGGTTTTCAACCCCCGCAAGTTACTTAGCGGGGGTTTTGAAAAATCCCGAAGTTACACTCCCCACAAATTATTAACGGGGGTTTTTAGCAAACCTTGGTACCTACGTATGAATTTAGCGGGGGTTTTAAACCTCCCTTATCCATAAGCTTTTTTTAACAGGAGTTTTCAACCTCCCTTAATTGCAATAGATTATTTACAGCTTTAAACCTCCCTTAAACCTCCCTTGACTACTAGAGTTTATTCTAGGGACATTTTTAACCTCATTAATTGTTGAGTTTACTTATTAACCATTTAAAGAGGTTTTCTAAACATCCTAACTAGTCTTTTTTATGTTTTATTTAACCATCTTCAATTTGAGCCTCTCATAAAAAAAATATCTACATACAATATTATTCACATCTTTAATACACAGTTATTGAATATTTAAATGCACATAATATGAATTAATAAAGCTCCATTGCAAATAACTAATGTAATGTGATATAGTTTAAAGATTCAAATCCAAATAAACATCCATAGTGAGAAACTTAAAGTTGCAATATCCAAAATACAAAACACTAAATAAAATAGCACTACATGTTGCTAGCAATGTATGATCCGCTTTCATCCGAATGTATGTCGGATGTACTTCCAATATCATTTACCTGAAATAATAAATTTAAATATTTAGTAGATGATAAAAATACTTATAAATATAAAAGAATATAAAAAATTCTAATTTGTTTTCAAATATGCATGTTAGAGGGAAATGATGCTATAAAAAGAAGAGTGATAAAAATAAATACACTAATTAGCATTACATATAAGACAGCAAGACACTCTAACAAGTTTTACAAAGGTTCGTGCTTATACTTAACCTGCATAAATATGTTGTGTTCCTAGGCATATGAGGCTGTGTGAGCATACATCTCAATTTCAATTTTGCTGCTAATCAATGTCACAAGAACAACAAGCCTACATAAACCAGCTTCAGTTTCTGAACCTTTGATATTGGTCCTTCTGAAATATGTCACAGTCCCTTCTAAGGTTTTCCAGGTCCTCAGGCAACAAAGACTTATTGTTCCACTGATTAGCTAAAGTCTTAATACATAGTTACCATTGGTCCTCTACAATATCTAAATCATAACATGCTTAATCTGTCTCTACATGATTTGATTGATCTTTTGGGTAATTTAAATTCAGCAAGATAAAATGACGGAACCAATCACTGACAGTTACCATTTAGAAACAAACCAACAAAAAAAATCACAATATAAATTCCCTGATAATTTGGCTTACCATCTACTTTATTAGAGCTTCTCAAATTCCCTGTTGTGTCAAAACAGAAGTAGAGAAAAAGATAAGGCGTCACGAGAGAGAGAGAGAGAGAGAGAGAGAGAGAGAGAGAGAGAGAGAGAGAGAGAGAGAGAGGGAGGGATTTTGACAGCCTTCTGATATGTATTACTGGTTGTAATTTTGACAGACTTCTCAGTGCAGTTCCATTCAAACAAGCATGCCAAACTAAAATCATAAATAAAGCTTAAGAATTTAAAATCACATACTTGTGATTCAGGAGCAAAGAATTGAGCCATTTCTTCAGGGATCTTTCCTTCCTTCATTATCATGTAGGCCTTAAATGCATTCTCTAAATTGGTACACTTCTCTTGCCACTGCCTAGAAGAAGATGAAGTAGCACCAGATGAAGAAAAGCTCAAACTTGATAGTCGAAGTCCACTGTTCTTGAATGTATTAGTAGGAACTGCTCCCAAACCCATACATCGCACTCTCCCATGACGCTCTACCCCTAGCACTCTACCAACATTATCAAATGGAGAAACTTGAGACTCATCAACAGTGCTTTGTGTCAATCCCACTTCAATTTGTTCTTATAACATGGAAAATGTAAATATTTAAAATACTATCATGATAAATCTTCAATAGCATGATAATTGAAAACAACATAGTCAAACTTACCACTACACCCATTGCTGCATCATTGATAAAGGATCCATCCTTTCTTTTATGGGTTTCGATGAATAATTGTGTACGACTTGGTTGCTTCCCAGTTTTCAGGAACTAACATAGAAAAACTATATTTAAATACAAATTAAAAAGTTTGATAAAGAGTAGAAATTTATATGTTAGTGTCATTACTATCTCATGTCTGCTGATGGTCCAGCCGCTGATGATGGTGCAGGCGCTGATTTTTGTCGACTTTGGAAACGTTTTACCTTTGCCATGACTGCATAAACAAAGCAAAAACAATGAGAACAGAAGCTAATTGTATATATAAGCTTATCAAGACACTTCTGTAATTACTTATGTCATAAGATAAGCTAAAGAAGAAATAGGATAATAGAATAATATCATAAGCTAATTGTCTATATAAGCTTATCAAGACAGAAGCATTCAGAACAAGTAAAGGATTTGTAAGTGGCAAGTGTCTTTGATTCTTCTAGGTTATAACAATCCCTAAGAGCATATAAGTATGCAGGAGCAACTATATACAGTAGAAGATCAAACCCAAGTGCTCATGACTTTTACAATCTGAAAGAAAAAGGTTAAGTATAATGACATTATCCAAGCCAATGAGTATCTACTTATACTTTAAAAATTTAAAGAAGCTGGTCATACAGCATAAGCAGGCCTATTACTTTTTAACAATCCCCGAACTTACTGTATTAAAGTATAATTCAAAGAAAAAAGTACGATTTAAAAAGAAAATCATTCCCTGATTATTGGCATATATAATTCCAACACAAGATAAAAGCAAAGATGTAAATGGAAGCAAACCATATTTACACCCTGATACATTGTGAAATATAAAGTAGTTGACTATTTAAAAATTGGATTATCATATAAAGAATATATACTTTCAGTTCCTTGAAGGACTTCAATGCATCACGGGTATATAATATAGAAATAAAATACACACAGGTTACTTTCAGCATCCTTGACAACCAGTGCAGCATGAGACTACAACCAGTTATAAAAGCCAAAAAGAAAATAAAACAGTAAAGATATTGACAGTCCCAACAAGTAAGAATCCACTTCAGCATCCTGCACTTAACAGAACCAGCCTAAAAGCCACAATAGTATGTTGAAAAACTCATCCAAAGTGCTGCAACATGAGAGCTCCATCCCCATAAAATATCACACATGACCTTTACAATCACACCAAGCACCATCACAAAAAGAAACCAAATGCCCCAATCCAAAACAGCCAGCTATATAGATTAATGAAGGCATTGAATAGTGTAGATAATATTAATGAAGCAATCATCAAGGTACTCCCCAGGACTAGTCAGCCTCATTCAATCTTATCATATCTAAGAAGCTAATGCATTAAGACAAGGATCAGAAGCATTTTTGAACAATTCCTTGCTTTAGCCATACCAATCCAATAGTTCACAAAAATAATCAACATCATGTTTATAAAACGAAAATGGTCCAGTTTACATCATGCACTACCTAAACACACATCAGCTGATCAAATCATGAAACCATAACCTGTATTATGCTTATTAACAACATAATTCACCAAATCAATTACTACTAGCATTGATAAGAACATACCACAGTACTCTTTCATTTCAATTCCAGATCTAATTGACAAAGCACATTCACATAATTATATAACATGAGAAACCAGCAGCCTAGAAATACCATTTTAGATTCAAAAGCTTACACAAGAGCTACAACAACAAGGGTTTTGTATCAGAGGTTCTACAAAATTCAGTATTATCATCATCAACAACAACAACAACAATTATACAACATACCGTTGAATTGAGTCCTAGGCGATGAAGATAGAGCAGCAGAATCCAAACCCTAAGTATCAAGATCAGAACTGGCCAATCCAAGCGTGAAAAAAAAATAAAAACAAAATGAGAAATGCAAAACGATTGAGTTTAGAACCCTAAATCGCAATCTGAAAGAGAATTGAGAAGCGAGATCGAATGGAGTGAATGAAGATAAGGAAACTTACTGCGTAGAACCCTAAATCGCAATCTGAAAGAGAATTGAGAAGCGAGATCGAAGGGAGTGATCGAAGGGAGCTCGAAATAGAAGAAATCAGGAGAATGAACGAGAGTGATCGAGAACGAGATCAAATCAGTGGAATCCGGTTGAAATCAGATTGAAATCGCTGGAAATAGAGATCAAATCGGTGGAAATCGAGTGAGAATCTGGTTGAAATCCATGGTTGAAGAACGAGTGAGAGTGAGAGTTGAGAACGAGAACGAACGAGTGAGAGTGAGAGTGAGAGTGAGTGAGAACGATTGAACGAGTTAATTAATGAAACGTTTGCGGGGGTTATTAAAACCCCCTTAATTGTTAAAAATTAACGACATTTGCGGGGGTTATCAAAACCCCCGCTAAAAAACCCCCACTAAATAGCGTTTTTTTTGTAGTGCAAACCCCTAAACTAAGCAAGTGATTGGGCCGGGGAATTCGATTCCCTATTTTCACGAATGGAAAAAAGTTATTAGCTAGTCTTTCTTACCACTTAATATAGACGTCTCTTACTAATGCACTGTCGAGAGATAACTTGGTTAAAAAAAAAAAGTTAACTCAAAGATATTATTTTGAAAGAGATAGAGTATATTCCTCTTTTAATTTAAGAAATTCATAAATAAATAAAAAACTATACAATCAAACAAATTTTCGAATTTATAATTTTCAAAGCATGTTTTAAAAACAAATTTACCAAACAGATAACAATTTTTTTTTGTGTTTTTATTCTCAAAACAGTTTTCAAAATGGAAAAATCAAACAGGTTTTTTATTTACTTTCTTCCCAAAAACAATTTTATAAAATAGACTCTTGTTCTGTACTAGGGCAAGCTTACGTAAGAGAAAGACAAAAAGTAAACCCTAGCAGAGCACTAAAATAGCAAAACTACCATAAAAGGAATATTCTCATTAATGCTGAAAAAGTTGGTTTCGTACAAGTGGGTGACCTCCCCTTTTATAGAGGGGGTGGTCATGATATGGATCTTTCCTATATTTGGGCCTGACAATCAGGGCCCAAATCCCGGTACATATAAGACAAATCCAAAGGAATCTTCCAGCTGGCTTGTGGGTCCATCATCTAAGGGGGGACAATGAAGCTCGTCGTGTCGCCTTTCCCGCCATGGCTATCGTCAATGGTTATTTGTTCATTTTGGGCGGGACATAATCTTCTTTATGTCCCGCCCAGTCCACATGCCCCCAAGACATGAGACTCGAGTAATTGAGTCGAAGTGTCTTCATCATGTTACCCAATAGTTCGCCTCTATTGTTTATTCGTTCATCGCCATTTTACTTTCGTTGTTTCATAGTCATTTTCACGCTTCGCCACCTTTGTTGCCGTTTCAAAGATATGTCGCCATTAGTTATAACCGTCAATCACGTCTTTTCAACTAACGCACGTATCCTTATTTTCCGGGATTTCGTCATCATTTGTTATAAATGCAATTTTCAGTTGTGCGTCTCGAGGAGTAATGTCTTTTCGCTTCCTACCTTTTCGAATTTCAAATCCCACGATCCCACGATCTTCCCCCATTCATTCTCTCTCCTCCTTTCTCTCTATAAAAACCCCTTTTCACTTTTCATTTTTTCACTTTCTTAAAACTTTTGTTGTGAAAACCTTTTCACCGCAGCTTTCATTCCCTCTTTTGAACTCCGGTGAACCTTTTCTTCCTCCGGCCGTCGTCATTGCGCGGTGCTCCCCTATCTCCGACGTTCTCCTTTCTCAAATCCACAGTTCTTCCCCTGGTTAGTTTTTCTCTTTCCTGAGATTCTTCGTTTACTTCTTTTTTCTCTGACTCTGTTCATCTTCTTTCTTCTTTTGACTCTGTTCATCTTCTTTTTACTTCTAGTTTGTTCGTCTTCTTTCTTCTTTTTATGAAACTGCCTCGCATGTCTTTACCAAACGCTAGCCTTTCTTCCCTAGAACTTTCTTCACCCTCCACGGAGGAGGAAGTTGTCGCCCCCTCTATAATTGAAATTCATTCCTCGCCTTCTACCCATGATGATTCCGGTCCCGCCGGCTCTGTAGACTCAATTCTCTCCTCTAATGGAGATTTGTCTTCACCTGAATGGCGTTCTGACGTGCATTTAGTTGAAGATAAATGTCTGTTGCATTCTATCTGGAGCAGCGTTGGGAGCATTAGTTCGCTTCGAATATCTGCTCAAGGGTTCACGAAGACAGATCCCGCCACCTCGAATAATGAAGATCATCTGTTGAATGTCCTCCCATGTGGCGAAGATGACTGTGTTCTGTTGCGTAAAGAACCAGCCGATGAATCGCCCGATTTTTTCTTTGTTTATGGCTATTTCTTCTTAGACTTGAACATCAAACTTCCTTTCTCGCCGTTTATATGTCACGTTCTTTCTTTTCTGAATGTGGCGCCTTGCCAACTCCAGCCCAACGCCTGGGGTTTTCTCCGCTGCTTTGAAATTCTTTGTGAACACTTGAGTTTCACTCCAACCTATCCTTTGTTCTTCCTTTTCTATAAATCAGTCACCACTAAACCTACTTCTGTGAAATGGGTTCCACTATTAGCCCGTAAGAACATGAGTCGGTTCACCGCCCTTAAAAGCCATTACAAAGTATGGCAGAAGAAATACTTTAAAGTTGTGGAGTCGCCCGAAATAAAGAACTTGTTCCGAGATTCCGACAATAACCCTCTCTTCCCTTTTTACTGGACAAAGAACCCTCGCCGAAAAATATCCGTTTCATACGACGCCTTGGATGAATCTGAACAAGGCGTCGCCGATTACCTCCGCACACTACCAGTAATTTCCGGTCACGACTTGATTGAGGCGTCGAAATCCGGCACTTTAAATCAATTTTTTAGTAAGTTTATAATCTTTGTACGTAACTTCTTTTTCTTTTTGTTCATGTATCTCGTCTAATTGGTGTTTTCCATACAGCTACGATGGGAAAAGGCAAGGTTGACGCGAACCCACTCAAGATGAAGGAGTACCTCGCCCAGTCTGCTGCGGCGGCGAAGAAGAGGGCCGCCGAAACTGAGCAGAAGAAGAAGAATGAAGGTACCTCGGGTTCTGACAACGTCAGGGACCCTAAACGTCAAAAAACTTCAGGTGCTGCTGGTGGTAAGCCTCTCCACCAATCGACTCTTGATTCAAAAAGTCATCCAGCTGAGAAAAAGAAGGGACATGACAATGTCCCGCCCCCTCAACAAGATTCAAGTTCGCTGATCAACCGCCCATCAACTCCATTTGGCCAGGCTGGCCCTAGTTCAGCCATTGGTGGCGAGGCTCCTCCCCCCTTGCTGAGCTTGTCGGATCCTCACTTCAATGGGCTGGAATTCATGACCCGTACTTTTGACAACCGGATTCACAAGGACATTTCCGGTCAAGGTCCCCCCAACATTGCTTCCATGGCGATCCATCACGCGCTTTCTGCCGCCAGTACTGTGGCGGGAATGGCTCAGTGCGTGAAAGAGTTGATCTCAGCCAAGAACCGTTTTGAGAAGAAGGCAGCTGATTACAAGACAGCCTACGAGCGGGCTAAAACTGATGCTGAGACTGCCAACAAAAAGCTGAAATCTGCTGAGGAGAAGTGTGCTAAGTTAACTGAAGACTTGGCTGCTTCGGACCTGCTTCTTCAAAAGACCAAGTCTCTTAAAGAAGCCATAAATGACAAGCACACTGCCATTCAAGCCAAATATCAAAAGTTGGAAAAGAAATATGATCGCCTGAATGCTTCCATCATAGGGCGTGCTTCTCTCCAATATGCTCAAGGCTTTCTAGCGGCCAAAGAGCAGATCAGTGTGGTTGAGCCGGGCTTTGATCTTTCCCGCATTGGGTGGCTGAAGGAGATCAAGGATGGTCAAGTAGTTGGTGATGATGACATTAGCCTCGACCTCCTTCCTTAATTCGATGATGAGAGTGAGCCTGAAGAAGATGGCGCGGATGGGAATGAGCAGCACAGGAATGAGGATCAAGAGAAGGAAGATCCCAAAGCTGGGACAAGCCAGGGCAACAACGCCAACAACGAGAACCTGGCTTGAATTTGTTTTTATTTTATGAAGTTGAAATTTTTCTTTGGGCATTGCCCTGTCTTTTATTTTCATTCCAAATCATGTATGGGCGTCGCCCTCTTTTCCCTACTTTAAATGGATATCATTTTAAGTTCATTCGTTGTTTTAGTTGTTTCCAACTTTCGTTGTTATTTTGGTTTACATACCTTAGCCGATTTTTCGACGAGGCTTGGTTTCTAGTGGCCACTAGAATTGCCAAGGCTTTTAACTTTTGAAGGCGATACTTTCTTATTCTGAAAGGTTTACTCGCGGTATTGCATACCTTGATACGATTTGCATTGCATGAACTCGTAATAAAAATTAAAAAAAATATATATATACGATTCTGTTGAAATGATCTTTTCATTAATTTTCTTTCGTATGGGAACAATTGTCCCTTCATTACAAATGTCGCCTCATTAAAAACCTTTCCAAAGAAAGGGAAAAAGAGTGCGACTTCATTTACATTTGTTGTTTCTACTAACTAAAATACTGCTTTAGATGAGAGGCGTTCCATGTTCGTGGAACCTTTTGACCGCTTAGTTGTTCCAACTTATAAGCTCCTCCTCCAACATCGCCAATAATCCTGTAAGGCCCGCCCCAGTTGGGTGAAAGTTTGTTGTGTTTATCGGGTATTGTATTTTTTCGGAGCACTAAGTCTCCTACCCTCATTTTTCTTGGCACTACTTTTGTTGAGAACTTTCTTGCCACCTTCACTTTTCCCGCCTCATTCCTTATGTGAGCCTCTCGTTGTTCCTCGGGCAGCATGATTAGATTTGCTATTAAGTTTTCTCCGTTGTCATTTTCATTAAACCGAGCCACTCGCCAACTTTGGTTTTCAATTTCCACTGGGAGCATGGCGTCAGTTCCATAAGTTAGACGATACGGGGTTTCCTTTGTGCTTGACTGTTCCGTGGTGTTGTATGCCCAAAGAACGCCTGGTAGTTCCTCCGCCCAAAGCCCTTTTGCTTCATCCAGTTTCTTCTTTAAACCTTTCAGGATAACTTTGTTAGCCGATTCAGCCTGCCCATTGGTCTGTGGATGTTCTACAGAGGCAAATCGCATCTCGATTCCCATTTCTGTACAAAATTCTCGGGTAACACTACTTGTGAATTGTGTTCCGTTATCCATTACTAATGTCATGGGGACCCCAAATCTACAAACAATCCTTCGCCACAAGAAGTTCCTGACCTTGGCGGCCATGATAGTTGCCACTGCCTCAGCTTCTATCCACTTAGTGAAGTAATCAACCGCCACGATGATGTACTTCATTTGTGCCTTCGCCACAGGGAATGGTCCTAAGATATCAGTCCCCCACATGGCGAACGGCCAAGGCGCCATCATGGTTGTTAATTCTTCTGGTGGAGCCTTGTGTAGGTCAGAAAAGACTTGACATTTTTCACATTTCTTAACATACTCCAAACAATCCTTCTTCATCGTTGGCCAATAGAATCCTGCTCTTATCACCTTAACTGCCAAGGATCGCCTGCCGATATGACTAGAACACACACCTTCGTGGACTTCCGCCATTATTCCGAGGGCGTCCTTGATATCGACACATTTGAGCATAGGAGACATGATTCCTCGCCGATACAACTCACCGCCCACCAGTGTGTAGAAACTGGCTTCCCTGCGTTTTGTTCTCGTGTTCAAATCATCCTGTTTTGGTGGGTTCTCTAAGAAGGTCTTAATCGATTCCATCCAAGATATCTCGCCCTCACTGACTGACTTTACAGCTTTCAACTTTATTTCTACCAAATCAATGCTCGGGCGAGGCAGGGTTTCTTGAATGACTGTTTGGTAGTTGCCCAATCTCCCTGTGCTTGCCAACTTCGCCAACACATCAGCCCTCTCATTTTGTCCCCTCGGGACATGTTCTATTTTGATTTCTTTGACCTCCATCATCAATCTGCGCACCACTTCCACATATTTGGACAGTTGCGGATCCTTCACCTGGTACTCGCCTTTCACTTGTTTAACCACTAACTGCGAATCTCCTTTGATAAATAACTTATGGACTCCCAACTCAATGGCCAACCTTAAGCCGGCAATCAGAGCCTCGTACTCAGATTGATTATTACTCGCCTTGAACTCGAACTTGAGAGACTGTTCAATGATCATTTTATCTGGACTTTCGATTGTTATTCCCGCCCCACTTCCAGTGTTATTAGAGGATCCATCCACAGACAGGACCCATTCTCCTTGAGTCTTCTCTCCTTCAGTGGGCGTTAATTCCGCCACAAAGTCAATTAAACTCTGGACTGTGACTTGGCCCCTTGGCTCATATTGTATGTCATATTCTGATAGCTCAACTGACCAGCTAACCAATCGCCCTGATAAATCAGGCTTCTGAAGTACTTGCCTTAAGGGAACATTAGTTTTAACTTTGACTTGGAAACTTTGGAAGTAAGGTCTGAGGCGCCTTGCAGTTTTCAGAATCGCCAAAGCCGCCTTTTCAATTTTTTGGTACCGCAATTCTGCCCCCTGTAAAGTATGGCTCACAAAATATATAACTTTCTGCTTTTTTCCTTCTTCCTGGAGCAACACCGTACTTACCGCCTTGTCAGTAACCGCTAAATAGAACACTAATGGAACGCCTGGTGTTGGCTTGGAGAGTACCGGTAGTGTGGTCAATGTTTCTTTCAATTTGGTAAAAGCTTGTTCGCATTCCTCTGTCCACTGAAACTTTGAATTCTTTTTTAAACATGTGAAGAACGGGGCCGCTTTGTCACCCGCCATTGGCAAGAAACGTGACAAGGCGGCCATTCGCCCTGTCAAACGCTGAACCTCCTTTACACTTGTTGGGCTTTTCATCTCCAAGATCGCCCTTCCCTTATCTGGGTTCACTTCTATTCCTCTTGATGTTAACATAAATCCCAAGAACTTTCCTCCCTGGATCCTAAAAGAACACTTCTCAGGATTCAACTTCATTTGATATGTTCTTAACTGATCAAACGCTTCTTTAAGGTCGCCACCATGATCACTAGCCCTGGCGGATTTTACAATCATGTCATCCACATACACCTCCATATTCCTGCCTACTTGCTTTGAAAAAATTTTGTCCATGAGCCGTTGGTACGTAGCTCCTGCATTCTTCAAACCAAAAGGCATTGTCTTGTAACAATAGTTCGCCTGATTGGTCATAAATGCTGTACTTTCCTCATCCGAGGGATGCATCATAATCTGATTATAGCCCGAATAAGCATCCATGAGACTTAAAAGTTCATTCCCTGAAGCTCCATCCACAAGCTTATCAACATTGGGAAGTGGGTACGAATCTTTGGGACACACTTTGTTCAGGCTTGTGTAGTCCGTGCACATTCGCCATTTCCCATTGGCCTTCTTGACCATTACAACATTGGCGAGCCACGTTGGGTACTGTACCTCACGGATGAAGCGGGCCTTGATCAATTTTTCAGTCTCTAATTGTACAGCCTTGTTCTTTTCTTCACTCATTCTTCGCCTTGGTTGGATGACCGGGGTCGCCCCTGGTCGTATGGCTAGTTTGTGAGTGATCACCTTGGGATCAATCCCTGGTACATCATTGATGGTCCATGCGAAGAGATCTAGATTATCACCCAGAAGGGTGATTAGTCTGTCCTCTTGTTCTGTTGTCAAACCACTGCCAATCTTTAGAAACTTGTCCTTGACTTGCACCTGCTTGGTTTCTTCCAGCGGTTGTGGGCGAAAATCATCAGCATCATCTCTTGGGTCCAAGCTAAATCCTTCTTGTGGGAAGATTTCTGTAATTCGATGGCTCTCCTTGGCGGCCTTTCGCCCATAGAGCGCCACGCTTCTCAAATAGCATTCCCTTGCTGCATTCTGGTCTACACGCAATATCCCGACCTTCCCGTTGCAGGCGGGATATTTAACAGTTAAATGAGCAGTTGAGATGACCGCGCAGACCTTGTTGAGGGTGTCTCGCCCCAAGAGTACGTTGTAATTGGCTCTACACGCCAATACTAAGTACTTTACTTGAAACTTCTTGACAAACTCTCCTTCTCCAAAGGCAGTCGGAATTTCGACGTATCCCCGCACACTGACACGGTCTCCTGTGAATCCCACCAAAGTTCCCCTGTATGGTTTCAAATCTGATTCCTTTAGTCCCAGGCGATCAAAGGCGTCTCCATAGATGATATCCGCCGAAGATCCCTGGTCTAAGAATACTTTCTTTGTCACATAATTGTTAACCCTAATTGTTACCACAATTGGATCGTTGTCATGGGGAATTACATGCGCGAAATCCTGAGGGGTAAATATAATAGGGGAATGATTCACCCAACACTCGCCTTCGTTCGACTCATGTACTGAGTGTACTGCCGCCACGTAGCGTTTTCTAGCCTTACTTGAAATTGCACCCCCGCCAAATCCTCCTGCAATAGATGAGCATTCCCCAACAGGATCGCCCAACTCTTCAACTATCTCTTTACCTTTGCCTTTGTCCCCTTGAGTGATTTTAGCTCCCTCCGGCGCTGCTGTGTCTTTAACAAAGTTTGCCAAATGGCCAGCTTTAATCAAGCGATCAATTTCCCGCCTTTAATTCCAACAATTATCTGTCGTATACCCCAACGCCTTGTGGTACTCGCACCACCTATTGGTGTCCACGTTAGCTAGCGGCCGCCGTGGGGGTGGTGGGTACTGCACAACGTTGGTCTGCCCAACCGCCCTTAAAATGGTACTTAAGGGTGCATTCAACTTAGTAAGTGGGACTGGCGTTGGCGAAGCACCAGGCTGACCAGCTGTGGCAGCAGTGGGACCTTGTGAATTTCTGTGCCATGTATTTTGAAAGCCAGGTTTAGAGTTTTGGTATGGTCCCGGTCTTGGTACACGGGGGATTTGCGCTATCCTGGTTTCCTTCCCCGCCTTGGATTTGTCCTGTGAAACACCGCCAGATTGAGACTGCTTGCGTCCTTCCTCTCTTTCTTGTTTCTTCTGATCATCTTGCTCGATCAATATGAACTCTTGAACACGAGCGCGAAGATCCATCATATCCTTCGCCGGTCGCCTTGTTAAGTCTCTATTCAAATCTCCCGCCCGAAGGCCATTTTTGAATGACGCCAAACAGACATCTGGATTTTCATCCTCCAACTGCACCGCCATCTTGCTGAAGCGTGCCATGTAGGTTTTTAATTTCTCGCCTGGTTGCTGATGTATGCTGATAAGATCAAACATTGTTGCTTTTGTGGTTTTATTGGCGGAAAATTGAGTCAGAAACTTAGTGGACAGATCAGTGAAATTATCAATGGAGAAGGGCGGTTGTCGAATGAACCACTGCATCGCCATGCCCTTGAACGTGGAAGGCAATAATCGACATTTTACCGCATCCGTCGCCCCGCCGATCACCATTTTGGTATTGAAGTATCTAAGATGCTCCATAGGATCAGATTCGCCCGAAAAGGCGTCTAATGCCATGGTTTGCAGGTGCTTTGGAATGTCCACCCTAGTGATGGCTGGAACAAAAGGTTGGAATTCAACTACATCCTCCGCCTCCAGGCGTTGTTCTTGCTTAAAATCCTGCCGCTGAGTAAGATACTCAACTTGGGCTTGCAACTGCTCGTTTTGGGACTGCACCTTCTGCAAGGTATCTAACATTTGTTGCAAAGCCGCAGGCGTGATACCTGTCACTGCCTCTTGCGCTCTCCGTGGAGCAGTGGTTTTAAGATCTTCCAAATTCACGTAGTCAGGCGGCGTTGAACGCCGCCGAACACCTGGATCTGATTTAGCGATCAGATCTGAAGGTCTTCCCGGAGCTGCATTCACCAATGACGCTGGCGACGGCGCCACTGAGTGGACCCCCTCCGAGGAAGCTTCCTGCTCTTGCTCGTCCAGTACGGGACGGTTGTTGTTTCGTCCGCCGGCGCGACCGCCGTGTCGACCACCACCGCGCCGGCGATGATCGCGTCGACCTACGCCGCATGAACGAGTCTCCATGGCTCGCGATTCCTCCTTCTGTCACCGGAAGAGCTAAGTCAGAGCCACAGACGGCGCCAATGTTCTGTACTAGGGCAAGCTTACGTAAGAGAAAGACAAAAAGTAAACCCTAGCAGAGCACTAAAATAGCAAAACTACCATAAAAGGAATATTCTCATTAATGCTGAAAAAGTTGGTTTCGTACAAGTGGGTGACCTCCCCTTTTATAGAGGGGGTGGTCATGATATGGATCTTTCCTATATTTGGGCCTGACAATCAGGGCCCAAATCCCGGTACATATAAGACAAATCCAAAGGAATCTTCCAGCTGGCTTGTGGGTCCATCATCTAAGGGGGGACAATGAAGCTCGTCGTGTCGCCTTTCCCGCCATGGCTATCGTCAATGGTTATTTGTTCATTTTGGGCGGGACATAATCTTCTTTATGTCCCGCCCAGTCCAACTCTGCTCTCTTTTCTTTTCTCTTTTCTTATGTTTATATTAGTTGGAAGTTGGAACTCGTTGTCTGTAATCATGGAGCTGTTTCCGTTCACTCTCAGCATTAATTTATAGGGAATTATTATTCAGACCCCCCATCCCTATTCAGACCCCTGTTAAATTCGTAAAATCCGAAAAAGCCCTTTATGAAAAAATTTCGCTCGCACTGTGAAAGTGCGACCAAAACGCACTTGGAAGGAGCGTCCATCACGCACTTTCAACGTGTGTTTTGGTCGTACTTTTCACAGTGCGAGATAAACGAACTGATTTCTTTTTTTTTCTGTTTAATTTCTGGAAGAAATTTAGGACGGACACTTCTTGGTTAAGGTAATAGGACCATTTTGAGCTCAAATATGCAGTCAGAATCTCCAAATTCCGACACCTTGTAGCAGTCGCTTTAGAATCAGGAGCGGTGCAGTTTGGAAAATTGGACAATTTTTTATCTCGGATGCGAAGTCGACCAACTGCAAAGTTGAAGAGAAAAATCAAACGATCATAACTTAGATATGTGTAATTTAGCCAAATTCCTTCATCTGGTATTTTATTTTGAATTTCAAACATTTTTTATTCCACCATAAATCTCCAAATATTCTAACTTGATTTAATGTGGAGTCTCATAATTTTTAAAAATATCTGACATCAGTTCTGTACAAATTTACAGCAATTCGTCATTTAAAAGTGCTTTACGTCGCACGTTATATGTGCGTTAACGACGCACTTTTAAAGTGCGTGCGTAACGCACTTCTAAAGTGCGTTTATTTACTGAAAAAAAATTAAAAACGACAGTAACAATTTTTAAAAACGACATAAGATAGAGCTTGTGGTGGTGGTGGCGGCGGCCATAGGGGTGGCGGTGGTTGTGGGTGGTGGCGGCAGCCATAGGGGTGGCGGTGGTTGTGGGTGGTGGTGGTGGTGGGGGGTGAGATTAAGAGGAAAGAGGTAAGGAGAGAGGAGAGAGAATGTGAGGAGAGGTGGATTTTTTTATATTTTTTTTATTAAGAGTATTTAAGTATTTTTGCACTTTTTCAGGGGTCTAAATAGAGGTGGGGGTCTGAATAACAATTACCTAATTTATATTACCCTTTCTCTTGCAATGAAACAAAAACAGAATCATTCTCTTACACTCTTGAATTTATAATACACGGCCATGGTATATTTCTCTCCCTATCTATGAAAAAAGATTAACACCAAACTCCAAAGCAATATAACAGAACAAGATAGATAATCAATAGAGCCTTTGAAATTCAAACTACAGTTTAAAAAAAAAAAGAATAATCCAAGATCAAACAAATCTTTTTCTTTCCTTTTTTTTCCCGCCAAACTCAGTTCAACAATTCTTCTTCAACTGAGTAGATCTTCAAATCAGACGAATCCTTATCCAACTGGTATATCTACTTATTAAATGATTAAAAATATACCATGTAAAGGAATTTAAATGAAATAATTACTAATAGATTTTTTTATTTCATATAATTATGATAAGCCTGATATGATGTAGATGTTCAAATAAAAAGGTCAACCGTATTAAAGTGAATTGAGATTTTTAAATATGATATAATGTTTAAATTATAAGATAAATTTGTTAATCGATTATATCTCGATCAATTCAGGTTAAAGAGAATGGAACATTGCACGGAGTGTCAAGACTTGATTGATTAATGAATTGATTTCAAGGCAGTGGGCATTTATTATGCCCTATATATTCATAATTGCGGATTTAGTTATAGCTTTGATTGCAGGGGAAAAAATCCATCAGTCGAGAGTTGAGAGTTGAGAGTTGAGAGTTGAGAGTTGAGAGTGGAGGACAAAAAAGAATGACATTTTTGGCAGAAGAATGCTTTGCTGCCATATTGTCTCGTACCACTACGATGGATGCCGCCAGAGTCTCAATCGTTTCAAAAACCTACTGCAAAAACTCAGCCTCTGCAATCTCCTTTACTTAGCTACATGCCTTGAAAAGCAATTTAGCCTCCAATTGACAGCAAAACAATTACCAGACCCTTGTCACTTGCAAAAACCATGAAGCTACAGAGTCTAGGCCTACAAACAGCTCCTATATGTAACTTCATGACAGCAACAACGACCTGTACCCAGAAAAACCTCTTCACCATCAGCAAAAAACAAAACTCAGAGATACTTCCAACCACAATCATAGGCTCTCCAGGCAGATTCTTGGGTTTGTGGGATCTTTTACATGAAAGTAAAACACTAAAAGTTCAAAATACTAAAGGATATGGGTAAGAAAAACAAAAATTATACAACTCAATCAGATTACAACTCAAAAGTTATACAACTCAATCAGTTCAAAGTATTACAAACTCATTTGACAAATTTACCAAATCTAGTCAATTGGACCATTATGTCTATGAGTATTGAATGAAAGTATTGTTATTTTCATCACAACACCTTTTTTGTCTTGGTTTGTACTCTACTTATCAAATCAACACTTGTAAATGCATGTAGGAAGGGACTTCAGAAAATTATGTTCTGTCAAGGAGCAGTGCAAACTCTCTCTCCCTAAACTTGGTCTGGTACCTTACGGCTTACACTCCCAAGCCCAAATTTTGGTTTCCCAGTGTGGAATTTCAAAATTTCTTTGCGAAGAACATAACTTTACTAAAACCCCCTTTTGCCTCATAAACTGAGAACATCTAAAACCTATGATTATAGCAAAAATACACAAATATATACTACAAAATATAAAGTGAGAATTAAGCTAGGGTGATGGGTAGAAGGGATTTGAGTAGTCTAAGGCTACGATTATGACCAAATCACCAAACATGTCATCAAAATCAAGCTTGAGAAGAGAAAGGAAATCAATTTAGGGTAAGGGAAATCAGCCATACCTAGGGTAAAGCCGCAGCAGAGGGGAGGCTGGACTGGTGGTCGGTGGACGGTGGTGGCGTGGCGTGGTGGTGGTGCGCCGTGCGAGAGGGTGAGGGCGTGGTGACTGCCAGTGAGCGTGAATCATGAGTGAGAGGGTGAGAGCGTGACTGCGTGTCTGTGAGTGTGTGAGAGAGAGGAGTAAGTGGGGTCTGGGTGCAAATATAAAATCTCAGGGGGTTCAAAAGAAAATCATTACAAGGGGGTAAGTAGCATTTTTTATTTTTTCAGGGGTTCATCTGAACCCCTGACTTGGCTGTGGGTCCGTCCCTGTATGAGCGTCATTCCATCGAGAAAAAAAATTAGGAAAGGAAAGAGTATGAGAGGTAATATGTGTTGTTATAATAAAAGAGGTGAGAAATTAAAAAAATGAAATGAAAGGGAAACCAGGGTGTGAGCATATTATTGTTCAATCTAAATGCCAAAGGAATATCTAAACTTAAAATTATTTAAAATTTATCTAGAATATGGTGGAAGTGTGTATCACGAAAATAAATTAAAAGATGAAAGATGACATTTGAAAAGCCTACAAATTAAATGCACTGAAAGAAGAGAGTTGTGAAGTTAAATACTTTTCATTACATATAATAGTTATATAATTTTTGGGTGGTGCCAGGTAAATTTTTACATAGTATAAGTAAACAAAATTTAAAATCTGGGGGTGACTATGACATGAGCCAGTCCCCCCTACCTCCACTGACTCCAGAGTAGAGGGATTGGAACGACCAAGTGTGAGAAGCAATGGTTGGTTGAAGATTGGGATGGGAGAGTTCTTCACTTCAGACCTAGAAGGTGAAGAATTCCATATGAGTGTTACAGAGATACAAGATTATAAGAGCGGTCTCATTCTTGAAGGAATAAAAGTTAGACCTAAGAAACATAATTAAGCAATCAAATTTATTGAATCACTCAACATGTCTTGGATACTTGTTGCAAATTTCAGTAAGTTTCCATGTGTTGTGTTCTTATTCTTGTGCCAATCCGTTGCTCTCTTTGTAAATGCATAAGATATATTATTCTTCAGTGATGACTCGTTCAAATTTACATGACTATCATTTTCCTTGCAGCAGCATGGATTTTGTCTCCCTGAACAGACATTCGAAATGTATGAGGGTATATATATTTAAGGCATGGAAGAATCTAGAAACTGTGTTTGTGGGGGCAATGTTTTTTTTTTTCTATTACCTATTTACAAATCATATCTTTCATTTTTACCTCCTATTTTCACGCGTATATTGGGTGTAGGTTATGTGACATTTGTTAATTGATGGGGACAATATAATACTCCCTTCGGTCCTTTTTATAAGAAAAACTTGGATAAAACCACACAAACTAAGGAAACTAATATTTTTTATAAAATTAACTACTATGCTTAATTCCAATGATGTTTTTTCCTTTTTACAAGAACAATCAAGCTAATTACCATAAATGTTGATCATACCTATTGGGTGCTTGCAATTTCCCTCCATATTTTTGTATTGAGAATAGGTCCCTTTGTATTGGTATTGATTATTTGACTTAATTTTTTAAGAGTGTTTCTTATAAAAAGGATCAAGAAAAATCTCCAAAGTGTTTCTTATAAAAAAGACCGGAGGGAGTACTTAATATGCTATTATGGTGGAGACTAACATGAAAGAGCTAATAGGTCTTCCTCGATCTTGTAAAAAAATTAGGCTTAATCCAGTTTTTGGTCCCTAACCTTTGTCATAAATATGACTTTAGTCCCTCGCTGGAGTAAATACTAATCATCCTGATTACAATAATACTCTTAAACCATACTGCGGGAGCTATGACACTCGCACCCCCACACCCTAGTCACCTCCAACAACAGTTGGGCTATACTCAATATAAACTCATATTCTAATCAAGTTGGATTCCTAATCCTCTTACCGCATAATATATTGCCAGTGGAGTTAGAGATTATTTTTAATCAAATAAATTGAGAGATTTTTTTATACATCGAAAAGATAAATTGTTCTTTCCATGAATTAATTCTTGGACCTCTCAATCCAAACTGTTTTCTAACTCTGACCACTTGAGTTATCTTTTGAAACAAATTGAAAGATTAGTTTCATAGTTATCTATACACAATTAACACCATTTTTTTTTTATTCTAATTAAGTTGAAGAGGTGGAACATGAAACTGATGAAAGATGGATGATAATGATAAATAAGATGGAAAGGTTGATTGACACGACGTGGACACATGTAGGATTCTAAAAAGATAAAGATCCTTTAAAAACCATCTTTTTCTACATACAACTTTTATTTTATACCACCAACACCAAATTGCATCACAGAAAATCTGATACTCTATACTAAGCTATCCATCCAAACTTAACCCCTAAGCTTTCAATTTCATTTCACATCCCACACAATAAATACACACTCACCCCCACCGTTTTCTCAAACTCGGCACCATGGTGGTGTTTGAGAACCTTCCTGAAGGTTGCATCGCTAACATTCTCTCCCTCACTTCTCCTCTCGATGTCGGCAGATTGGCTCTGGTTTCCTCCGCTTTCAGATCCGCCGCTGATTCCGACGCCGTTTGGGATCGGTTTTTGCCCGATGATTTCAACTCCATCATTTCTCATTCTTCCTCCACCGCCGCCGCCGATTCCAGCTCCTCTTTCAAATCGAAGAAGGACCTCTACCTCTCGCTCTCGCACAATCCCCTCATCATCGGCGACGGGAAGAAGGTAATTTAATTTTGGTAGTTTTTGTTGATTTGAATTTTATTGAATTTCTGATTCTGTATGAGAAATCTGATGGATGTTCTGTTCTGATCGTTGAAATTGGTGTTGAATTTTGCAGAGTTTTCAGCTGGTGAATGGGAAGAAATGCTACATGCTATCAGCTAGGGCTCTGTCCATTGTATGGGGAGATACTCCTAGGTATTGGAGGTGGATTTCTCTTCCAGAGGCTAGGTAATTCATGCCAACAACAATGCAACTACTTTTAATTGATTATTGTTTATCGATCGATCGTGTTAGAAATATAATCATTCATGTGCGTCTTAAGCTTTAGACCTAAAAACTTTTTGGGATAATTGATTCTCGTTATTTAAAATAGTTAAAATCAGCGGATGTAGATGAGTATGTGCATTGTCTACCCTCGTATGGTGGGTTAGAAATATAATCATTCATGTGTCTGCTAAAGTTTTTGAGATAATTGGTTATTTGGTCGTATTTGTAGCATGTTTGGATTGGTTTTAGTTTTCTCAGAATCAATTCTAACATAAGTGTTTTTCTAAAATTGATTTTGGATGGTATCATGGTAACTGAAAATTGAATTGAAATGCAGGTTCTCTGAGGTGGCTGAACTTGTGAGCGTGTGTTGGTTGGAAATCCGGGGCTGGATCAACACTAAGATGCTGTCACCAGAGACTATGTACGGGGCGTACCTTGTGTTTAAGCCGAGTGGTGGAGCCTATGGGTTTGAGTTCCAGTCAGTTGAAGTGTCTGTTGGATTTGCTGGAGGTAATGCGCAGAGGCGCGATGTGTACTTCGATGCTGAAAGGGAACGAAGGCTGAGATACCAGATTGTTGCTGGCCGTGCCCCTGCCGGGATTTTCAACAGATTCACCAGAGTCGCCATGGAACCGCCCCCGCCGCCACCACCACAAGTGATTGTTGATGAACGTGAGTATCCAAAGGAGAGGGCAGATGGGTGGTTGGAGATGGAATTGGGAGAGTTCTTTTGTGAAGGAGGAGAGGACAGGGAGGTGGAGATGGCTGTTTGTGAGGTCAAGGGTGGTGACTGGAAGGGTGGCCTTGTTGTTCAAGGAATCGAAATTAGGCCTAAACCATAAAAGGGTAAACCTGTTGCTCCTGTGTTCAGGTGGGGAAGTCCTGAGAATGTCAGTTTATGTCATCTCTTTTGCTGAAATTTGAGCTAAACCATGACTAAACCAAAATTGCTGTTATCTCTTTTGTTAGGATCTTATCCTATATGTTGGTTTATGTCCTGATTACTATGTTTCTTTCGGAAAAAAAACATTCATACCTTAATTTCACCTCAAGATGATAGGAATAGAAGAGAGAAGTGAGAAAGATGGTGGTGATATAAGAATTATGTGAATGATAGGAAGAAAAAATTAGCATAATAGTTGGTTTCTTTCGGATGTCATAGCTCATAGGAGTCGATGCAGGGCACATGAGAACCTCTGTCTACAGCTCTCCCTAGAAATCGATGGGAGTGTTGTTTTTGGTTTTTACTTCTATGTACCTTCAATTGTCCTCTGGGCACAATTTTTTACTTAATTATGGAATATTTAATTAATGTTATAATTGTTATTTTAATTATCTAGCGGCAATTAGAGCATCTCCAATGCAAGGTTCTTAGTTCTTATTTTAGAGTTAAGAACTAAGAACTTTACTATTGGATGTGCTGACATGGACTCCTTAGTTCTTAAAAAATAAGAACTCACTTCTTATATAAGAAGTTTTGCTTTTTGAGTTCTTAGCTTAAAATATTAATTATTTCTCTCTCGTCCAAGTTACTTTATTACTTTATGAGTTTTGTTTTATTATTTTATGAAAATAAAAAGTATAAATATTGTGGTTGGTGGGACCAAATGAATAGTGGTAAGAACTAAGAACTAAGAATTCATGGTTGGAGCAAAATTGCTTGAGAGTTGCTTAAACACATGTAGCAATACGAACCCACATGAATAGTGCTAAGAACTAAGAAATAACTAGCATTGGAGATGCTTTTATAAGTTATCTGTCCAATTTAAGGTACATGTTTCTATGCTCTTACATTTTTAATTTCTTGAAAGTAAGGTTAGTCTTGATAGAGTGCAGTGCTTTAGGTTATTTTTTAACTTCTGAGATATTTATATTCTTGAGAATTCCATAAAAGTCTCTCTACTTGAAGCAATGAGAATGTATCTCGTCACCCCTCCTCCACTTTTCACCACCCATGCCACAACTTCCGGCCACAACCTACCACTGTCACCTTCCACCTGCGCCACCTCCCAACCCAGCACAAGCCATTGAATGACCATACTTGTCAACTATGTTGATGGTGAAAGTGAAACAACCAAGATGAGTTCCTGCTACTCTTCCTTGTCCTCAAATGCAATAAGTCATCCTAACATTCATATTTCAAAAATCTTACGCTATTTTCTTTATCCATGCCTGTGGATTCTACAGAAAAAAAATTGATTGAAGGAAGGAACACTCAAGAGGGGCTTTCATTATCTAGCCGTTGTCCTCATCGAGCTTGTGACTCGTGTCCTCGTCCATGACCTCGACCGCTATTGCTCAATGTAAGACTATTATTTGATGGGCTTGCTTTCCATCGGAGGCATGCGTCCTCGTTTGTAATCCCCGAAGCGATTGTAATCCCTGAAGCGATTTTCCATGGCAGCTTTCATAAGTGCTTGCTCACCATCAAGCTCGATATTTGCGTCATCATTTGCGTGCTTCAATGATGGGGACATTGTTCAACGCCACATTGCTCAACCACGTTGTTGGTCATAGGGACCTTCTCTCCATTGAGCTCGAGACTTCTGCTATCGCAAGTGGTCTCACTATATTACTCGACGTAACACTGTCATTTACAGGGGGCTCGCTTCCATCAAACTTGGGACCTGTATCCTCATCTAGAAACCCCTATTGTAGTTGCTTAATGCCAAGTTCCACGAGACAGGGAAGTTTTAGATGTTTAGAGCAAGAGGGTTCTCCCTGATCCCATTTGGTGCTTTATAGAGTTGTCAATTTGGTGTGTGACTCACGAGCCAACCCAACCAACTCGACTAATCAACATGTTGGATTGGTCAAAGTCGAGTTCGCTCATACTAACTCGACTTATCTAGTTGTGAGCGAGTCAAAGCGATTTCACACCAGGTTGCCCATACCTAACTCAAACAATCCTTTTTTTTTAAAAAAATTAACGCATTTTAAGGTAATTAGACTTTATATATTGCTAGAGGTAATTGCATAGACCACCTCCTCTCCAGCAATGACAACTTTTTTAATACCCTCAGCAAGCCAAACCCTAAGCCTTCACGATCCCACATCCAAGTCGCACAACCAACAAGCCATATTGTTGCTACACGATGACCTTTCTTTGGACCTCCACCATACCAATACACAACTTCAATGACGTTCCATCCACTGTCTTCTCCCCATCATTGATCTTGTCCCCAATTTCTCTTCTTCCATTTCCCTTCACCGCTCTCAATCCCATGACTGTGGTTACATACCGTGTTTTGGGAGGTGGTTTTTTCGTTTGATTTGGAAAGCGAAGGAATTTGGGTTAAATTTTAGAAATGAAATGAAAGAAAAAAGTGTGGTGCGAATATATCAAAGTTGATTGGCTTATGGGGAAGGAATGATTGTGAACGAGGGATTAAGAAAATAAATCTATAATTAGGAAAAATTGTTAATAGGCACAAAAGTCTACATGGTGTGTTCAAAAATCGAAAATATTTTGAAGAATTTTTTAGTGACCAGTATTTACCAATTTTATAGGACAAAACTTACATAACACTTTTATAAATTATGTATGTATACATAAAGAGCATCACACAATTTTTTTTTAGAATAAAAGAGCTATATTAATAAGATAGAAATAGAGTACAACCCTCAAAAGGAAGAAACCACACAGAAAAACAATAAAAAACACCCACAAGAAAATACACAAAACCCAACTGAAGAATAAAAACGATAACAAAGAGACACCAACAACTTAAAGCCCCAAGAGCCAACTAAAACCCCAAATCCAGAAACACCAAAAGAAACGGCACAAGGAACCTATAAGTTAACTGGCCAATTTTCCTTCAGGTCCTTGGCCAGTCCACGAATGGCCTCTTCATCACTGCCAGGGAAAACCAAGCCTGCCGACTTACCCAAAAGCCAAGCCTTTGTAGCACGAGTAAAGTAGGGGCCAGAAGGAGCATCACACAATGAGAATTGTTTATTTGAATTACTTAACAATATTTTTTATACTCTAAACGCCACAAAAATTTAAGCTACTCATAGACAACTTTTCTAATTTTTACCCTAATGTTAGTTTCTTATGTTTCATTGTTGCATCCCATAATAGAAGCCACATATATTTTATGTTTTTTTATTCGTATTTCAATATTGGTTGCATGCTTTTTTTTTTTTACAGAAAATAGCATCAGCATTAGAAAATATTTAAAAAATATCCGAAAGAATACAAGATTAAATGCATAAGGGGCACAATTAAACCAACTTTCATACACATGATCCAAACAGAACTTAGCAAGCACATAAGTAACCTTATTAGTTTGTCTACACATGTAGGAAAACTCAATGAAATCAAAACAAGAAACTCTTGGGTTGCTAATGATAATGGCTCTTTTTTTTCATATAAGTTAATGGCTCTCTTTAGATCTTTAGATCTGTGTTGGTCTGTTGGATGAATATGAAAGGACATTTCCGATCTTACAACTGCATTCTGTTGATAAATATGTATTGGAAATGGTAATTTTAATTTTAATTGTTTTGTGTTAAAAACCAAACGGGACAAAGATACTCTAAATGTAAGATCCACCAGACAAAAGGTCGACATTTACGATGTTGCCAACGCCAAATGCCGGTAAATGTTTAGTACTAATTTGCATGCATTTTTGTTTTATATATACAGTAAACACGTTCAGTTCTAAAAGAGTTCATAAAATTTTAAAATAATAAAGCAGATCCAATCAAGCAACATAAGAACATTTTTATTGGTAACCACAAGTTGAATCTGATTATCCAACCGGCCTCTGAATAGTTATATGTATCTTTTCATATACAAATTTGTTTTTTCCATTTCTTAATTTTCATACTTATATCCAATAAGTGATATCTCTCTAATTTTTGTCTGTTTCTTTCTTGTTAGACCACACACAAGAAACAATATTATTGTTTTCATATAGTTGTTTCCCTTCTCTCGATCTTTTCACCCTTACAGAAGAAGTTGTCTGTCGTAATTGGCATCCTAAGTCATTTGACCCCACTTAGTGTGTGTTAAATTTATGTTGAATTCAACATTGATCCATAATCCATATTGAGGTTAATGTATTAAAATCTTACTTTTTTTTATTCATATTAAACTCAACGTAATAAATTATAGTACTCCATTAGTGTATGGAAATACGTGCAATAATTAAGTTTACGTTACTAATGACATCGAACGGTACGTACAATTTAACTTGCCGGTTAACATTCACTTTTTCTTACACTTTCTCTTTTATCACTTTTACCCAATTAAGATCTTATGTTCTTAAATCCGTGTCATGTTAATTAATAATCACGCATGTTAAGTTATTAATGTTATGAAAATTAAATTAATCTTCATACAAATTATCAAGTTTTAATTAATTAAATTTAAATAAAAACATTTTTATAAATTACATTTACTATTGTGGAACATACATTTTCTTCATTAAACCTACTAATTTTTGTGAGGGAAAGGAGTAGAGTCAAACCTAGCAAAGGTTGTGAGAATGTCACCTATAGGACTTGTCACTTTTTGAATTTTATTTAGATTATTGTATACTAGAAATGGTTTTTCTACATATGAATATGAGTGATAAATTATGACCATTAAAATCTATAATGAATTATTAGAATTTAAAATAAGTCATGTGATTTTTTAGGAAAGAGATATAATATCATCAAGCAATTATATGGCCATTTAACAACTTTTCTTTTTTTAGTTTTTACCATTGACGTATATATGATTGCATAGTAATTTTATTTCTCACTTAAATATAAAAAGATTTTCTCACTAGATATATTGCAACACACACACACACACACACACACACATATATATATATATATATATATATAAAAGATTGGAAAAAAACTGCTCACAACTTCCTGTTTGGGAGAGCTTATTTGATAATATAAGCGCTTGTGCAAATGTTTGAGAGAGTTTATGCTAACAACTTATGACCTACCATAAGCAATTTTGAGCTTATTTTCATAAGCTATTCATGATAAGCTTATGAAAAAGAGTTTATGTTTATATATAGCTTATATTCAATTTATTTTAATAAATTTTTTAAAATAGCTTATGAATAAACGTTTAATTAAGCTGTTTTCTCAAACGGGTAATTTCACTCCACCTTGTAAAAATGGGTGATTATAACACACATACACAATTGTAGTGACACTATCCAGACATATGTACATATGTTTTTGCAGGGTTTTTGACCTTCACCAAATTTTGGGGAGGGAGGTCAATAAGTGGTACAAATGTGCATGTCCTAATTCCTAAGGGTATCTGTACAAGTAACATAAATATTGGGTGAAAATGATATCAAAGAAAAATTGGATAGGAGTGAATTATCACTAAACCACGTAAGATTAATCTTGTCTCACAAAGAAATGAAAAGCCTATATATTCACATGACATGTTCTCGTGCAAGAGCCAAAATTGTCTTGTTATAATTCTGCTCTAACCAGGAAATAATCAATGGAGTGTTGTCACTTTATGGCTCCATTTCCATTGATGTTCCTAATTACTTCATGGCTTTTACAGGCACTCCATGCCAACGCAGCAGAAAGCACCACATACATAGTTCACATGGACAAGTCCCTCATGCCTCAAGTCTTCACCACCCATCAAGACTGGTACGAGTCCACCCTTCACTCCACAAAGTTAGCATCAACAGATCAAAATTCATCCAAGCAATCACAGAAATTGGTGTACACATACAATCATGCCATGCATGGATTCAGTGCAGTCCTATCATCACATGATTTGGAGACTCTGAAGAACACACATGGCTTTGTCACTGCTTACCCTGACAAATCTGCCACCATAGATACTACACACACCTTTGAGTTTCTCTCCCTGGATCCCTCCAAGGGGCTATGGAATGCATCCAATTTAGGAGAAGGTGTAATTGTTGGTGTTATTGACAGTGGAATCTGGCCTGAAAGTGAGAGCTTCAGAGATTATGGAATGACAAACCAAATCCCATCCAAATGGAAAGGAACATGTGAGGCAGGACAAGACTTCAACACCTCCATATGCAACTTGAAGCTAATTGGAGCTAGATACTTCAACAAGGGTCTGATTGCATCAAACAGCAGCATCAAAATCAGCATGAACTCGGCTAGAGACACTCGGGGACATGGAAGTCACACATCATCCACTGTTGCTGGAAACTATGTCAATGATGCCTCTTTCTTTGGCTATGCCAAAGGTGTAGCCAGAGGAATTGCACCGCGAGCGAGGCTCGCGATGTACAAGGTCCTCTGGGACGAGGGTCGCCAAGCCTCCGACGTTCTCGCTGGAATGGACCAAGCCATCGCTGATGGGGTTGATGTTATCTCCATCTCAATGGGTTTCGATGCGGTTCCCTTGTACGAGGACCCGGTTGCAATAGCTTCTTTCGCAGCAATGGAAAAAGGGGTTTTGGTTTCATCTTCCGCTGGAAATGAAGGTCCTTCTCTAGCCACCTTGCACAATGGAATCCCCTGGCTCTTAACAGTTGCAGCAGGCACCATAGACCGCACATTCGGTAGCATAACACTCGGAAACGGTGAAACCATAGTTGGTTGGACCTTGTTTCCTGCAGAAGCCATAGTCCAAAATCTTCCACTTATTCACAACAAGACTCTCTCAGCTTGCAACTCAGTAGCACTTTTATCACAAGCAGCCAGAAGAGGGATCATTGTATGTGATTTCATAGAATCAATCTCAGTATTCACCCAAATCAGTTCCATCACCCAAGCCAGTGCGTTAGGTGCTGTGTTCATCTCAGAAGATCCAAAGCTAATCGAAACCGGCCGCGTGTTCTCACCTAGCATCGTAATCAATCCAAGAGATGCAACATCCATCCTCCGCTACGCGAAAACCGCGAAAAACCCAACCGCCAGCTTGGCATTTCAACAAACATTTGTCGGGCAAAAACCAGCACCCGCTGCAGCATACTACACTTCAAGAGGCCCATCACCCAGCTACCCAGGAATCTTAAAACCCGATGTAATGGCACCTGGAACCAACGTTCTCGCCGCATTCGTCCCAAACCAAGTCTCAGCAAGAATCGGCACCAATGTAGCCCTCTCCAGTAACTACGCTTTTCTCTCTGGAACTTCCATGGCGTGTCCTCACGCATCTGGTGTCGCTGCTTTGCTGAAATCAGCACACCCAGATTGGAGCCCAGCTGCTATAAGATCCGCATTGGTCACCACTGCAAACCCACTCGACAACACCCAGAATCCAATCAACGACAACGGGAACCCATTTCAACACGCTTCACCTCTCGCAATGGGAGCTGGTGAAATCGACCCCAACAGAGCATTGGACCCAGGTTTCATCTACGACGCCACGCCACAGGACTATGTGAGCCTCCTCTGCGCTCTGGGCTACACGCACAAGCAAATCCTAACCATCACAAGATCGAAATCATACAACTGTGATAACCCGTCTTTCGATCTGAACTACCCTTCGTTCATAGCGTTGTATGGGAACAAAACGAGGTCGATTGTGCGGAAGTTTCAGAGGGTTGTGACGAATGTGGGAGGTGGTGGTGCTAGTTACAGAGTGACGGTGGCGCAACCGGAAGGCGCGGTGGTTAAAGTGTCGCCGGAGATGCTACAATTTAGCTACGAAAATGAGAAGCTGAGTTACTCTGTTGTTGTGAAGTATACGAGGGGTAAAAAGGGAATTGTGTCGTTTGGGGATATTGTTTGGGTTGAAGACGGTGGTGCACGGCGGAGGGTTCGGAGCCCCGTCGTTGTGGCGCCAAAGTGAGTTTGGAAGTTTGAGATCTGAGAGAAAGAAAATAAAAAATAAATTAAATAAATAAATAATTAAATAAAATTGTAGCTGTCATTCAGAAGGATTGAGAGCAGTCAATTTTTTAGAATAATTGATGATAATTGATGATAATAATAAGACCAAAACTTTGGTATCAGTGAATTAATTTGGTTGATTTGAGGACAGAACATGTGTCATGACTGTTGAAAATTCTTTCATGTATTAATTAAAAATCAATCAATCAACAAAGTAGTTGTCGCATCTAGGATTATTATGGGAGGAAAATAGTTCACTGGTCAGTTTCATATTATTTAGTGTATTGATTATGCGATCATGAATTAGGTTTACGACTATCGATCATGGAAAGTTAAGATAAAAACAAAAACAAAAAACTACAAGCGACACTTGTGTTTGTGATGATTTTAAACAATCATAAAATCCGTTTTAATGATTTTTTTAGCTTTTCACTTTATGTGTTTAAAGTTGTCATAAAAGATATCCTAACATAGGAGTGTAAGTGGGTACAGTCCGATCCGTGAATCCGATTAAAATGATCTGAACCAAACACATTATGGTGCGTTAGATTGGATCATTAGTTCGGTTCATATTTTTTTTACTGCATCTAATCACCATCGGTTCAAGTATCAGATTTGGAGAATTGAAAAATTAATCAATCTAAACCAACCAAATGAATTGAGAATTGTATTTTACATTCAGCTCAAACATTCCCGCCTATTACATTGCCTATTTCTAGTTAGTTATATTGAAGACGTTGGTTTTTTTTTTTTATCTAGATACCATTAGGATTTGAACTCAGGACTTAAAAAAATTTCATCCATCAAGTATCATTTAAGCTATGATGTTGGTTTTATTTAGATTGTATGGATTATGTCATTATCGAATGTTTTGTACGTTTTTCAAAAATGTGAGACTTTTCTATATTCTTTTTAATTTTTTTCACGTTTTTAGAATAATTCTCGTGCAAATTTCTAAATAATATTTTTTTATTCAAAATCGATCATTCGATTCGAAACAATCCGATTGAGATCGGGTTTGTTTGGTTCGAGCTTAGAAGCAAAAATCAGGAAATTCAAACCAACCCAAACCAAACATATTTGATTAGTTCGGACATTTAAACACCCTAAATATGAACTAATTCAATCCGATTACACCCCGATCTAACATATTCAATGGTTTATGTATCACAACTATTTTATTTTATTTTGAAAATAGATAACATTTGATTGGGGGGTGGGGATGAGGGAACAAAACTCTTCCACGTAAATAAAAGATGGCAAAAGATCAACAAACAAGTCTGATAACAAAACAAAAGAAAAAATAACATAAACTAGTCCAAAGAAATTATAAGGCTAAGGATCCAAGCCGGCAGCTCTAGAAACGGATGGGAGATAATTAACAAAAGAAATAAATGAGAAATGATAACACTAGCATCAATCCGAACCAGTCCCTTTGGCTAAACATTAAGCACAAATAATATAATAAAATTTAATACATATTTTTTATATTTAATTTTCGAATAAATATATATTGATGATCTTGTACAAATATCAAATATATTATTTTTTGTACATAATAGAATCAATCAATCAATATCAATATCAATCAATATCAATATCAATCAATCAATATCAATCATCAATATATATTAGAAAAGAAGAACTTCCATAGTGACGTGTCAGCACCAGATTAATTCTCATAAAAATTATTCCACGTGTCAATTTGTTAGAGGATATAATTTTCAATTGATATATGTTTTAATTTTATATATTCTAACCTAATTAATTGATATTATTTTAGAAGATATAATTTTCAATTGATATATGTTTTAATTTTATATATTCTAAAACAATTGATTGATATTATATTAAAAAATAAGATTTGGTCTTTTAATTTATTTTAAATTTATTTTTAGAATATATTGATTAATTTTTATTGAATTTTCGGATTTTTTATTAATTCGGGATTTTAGGAGTTTTTATTGTGATTTACTAGATTTTGTTAGACCACGATTCAACTACGGTTGAATCAATGAACCTTGAACCAGTGCCCTCACCGATTTAATCACCGGTCCGGTTTTAATAACCTTGGTTTTTATGTATCTTTATTTAATACCTTTTTTAATATTAGATTTGATTGGGATTTAGGTTGTTTATTTCTGAATTTTATTTTAATTTATCTTATTATTTATTTTATTTTAAATCCAGGAAATATTTTATTTTATTTTAGATTTACTTTTAGAGTATATTAATTAATTTTTCTTAAATTTTCGGATTTTTAATTAATTCAGGATTTTATGAGTTTTTATTGTGATTTGCTAGACTTGGTAGTTTTTATCTATCTTTATTTAGTACCTTTTTAAATTTTAGATTTGATAAGGATTTAGGTTGTTTATTTCTTAATTTTATCTTATTATTTATTTAATTTTACTTCCAAGAAATATTTTATTTTATTTTACATTTATTTATAGAGTATAATAATTAATTTTTATTGAATTTTCAGATTTTTAATTAATGCAGGATTTTATGAGTTTTTATTGTGATTTGCTAGATTTTGATAGTTTTTATCTATCCTTATTTATTGTTTAATTTTAATTTTAATTTCATGAAATATTTTATTTTATTTTTGAGTTACTTTTAGATTATAAATGAATTTTTATGGTATTTTTATTGAATTTTCATATTTTTATTTAATTCAGGATTTTATGAGTTTTTTATTGTGATTTGCTAGATTTTGGTAGTTTTTATCTATCTTTATTTAGTACCTTTTTAAAGTTAGATTTGATTAGGATTTAAGTTGTTCATTTTTTGATTTTATCTTAATTTATCTTATTATTTATTTAATGCTAATTCTAAGAAAAGGGAGTTGATTTGGTGCTGAGGGTCCACAAAGCTACCATGGACACGCAGAGATTTGATAGCTGCTATTTCTACCTCTGCCACATGTCGCGATCAGGACAGAGGTATGCCGTAAGATGATGTTACGTGAAGAAGAGTTTATCATGTTGTGGTTCATGGTTTGTGTCATTTCATTTTTTCTTTGTTCGTGATTCAATCTTGAATTCTTAAATTTCACATATTTTGTGTGTTTTGATCCAAAAGTTTACAAATTTTTGCATAGACCCTTTGACGAATCATTGTTGAAGACGTAATGTTTTGATTCTGATGTAATGTTTTTTCTATTGTTCTTCTTCCGCTTTTGTATTTTTTTAAACCAGATTTTAGTATAGTTTGTAGAAATCCATGCGTGTGAAACCATTCTAAACCAGATTTTGGTATAATTTATAGAAATTTACGAAACTTAGGATAGCCTGAATTTATATTCATTTCTCAAATTTTGTCCGTTTTTATTCTTCATGTTTGAGTTGTGTGTATAAGCATACTATTTGCACTGTATGTAAATGATGCACAACTTACTATTTTTTTTTTAATGATGCACATGTCAGTCAAATTGTGAAAGTATATGAAGAGCTCACATTTAATCTTCATGAGTATGTTTAGCCCATTCTTAAGGTTGGTTCATGTTTTCCTCAAACTCATTAGTTTTGCATATACTCATGTTTTAGTATGTCAATTGGGTGACTTATCTTACTTTGCTCTATATATTTCCTTAACTTCAATTTAAATTGATTGTTAGTATAAGTTTATTGGTGAAGTAACCACAATTATTTTGGGTGGGAGAATTATTTTGTTTTTTTCTCACATATATAGATAATTTGCTGGGGTGCGCACATATGGGGCAATACACCACTTTTTGTTTCTCTTGACTGAAATGTTCCTTTGATTTTTTGTTTCACAAGGGTTCCACCGCAAGATTCACAAATACACTAAATACAATTCTTTCACCACAGTCCTTTCAAATTGGTGAAGGAGGGTATTTTGTTCTTCAAGACTTCATTTTGGGTTTCTGTTTCAATCTTCTTCATGAATTGATTTTGTTCTTCAACTAATTGTAAGATGTCATATGGTTCAAGGATTCCTGCTTTTCTCTTCTTAATCAAAAGCAAAAGGATTGAGGAAAAGAAAATCTTCTAGGGTGCAGAATATTCACTAATTGGAAAAAAAAATAACACGTGTCATTCTCAGATTAATTCTCATAAAAAAAATACATTTTAAAATTTTAGATTTGATTAGGATTTATATTGTATATTTCTTGATTTTATCTTAATTTATTTTTTATTTATTTTTAGAGTAAAAAAAATACATTTTTAAATTTTAGATTTGATTAGGATTTAGGTGGTTTATTTCTTAATTTTATCTTAATTTATTTATTATTTATTTTTAGAGTATTAATTAATATATCCCAAACTTTTTTTTAAAAAGAGTGAGTTTGAAAGCTATAGCTTAAGTTAATTTTTTAATATATTCCCAAATAATAATGATACCATATGTGTGCGGATATGGGCCGGTTGGGTGCTATAGTGCCCATACCCGCACCCATACCCACTATTTTTTGCGGGTAATTATCTATACTTAACCTCATACCCATTTAGCGGTTTTTTACCATACCCATAGTGGGTATTTTTTGCGGGTACCCTATGATTTTGAGACCCATTGTCATCCATAGATTTAGATTTTGGCAAAGATGGATAGCTTCCTGTAATGACATTGAATTGTCTAAAGGTGAGGAGCTTCGAGTTGCTACCCACGTGAGTTTGGAGACGAGTACATGTAATTTTTAAAAACGCTGGTATGTGAAGGTATGAAAAACGGTAGAAAGGGGGGGTTTGAATAACGTTTTCAGAACAAGACTTCCACCTTAAAGATTTTGACAAATCTTTCGAGAACTTAAGTGCTAAAGATAAGAGATAGAAAAGCACACAAGTATTTTATCCTGGTTCACTTGATAAATCCCTCAAGCTAATCCAGTCCACCTGTTAAGGTGATTTCTTCCTTCTTAGAATGAAGGCAATCCACTAATCAGATAATCGTTACAACTGCACTTGAAACCTACAAGTGACTAACAATACACTGACTTAGCTCTCACTAAGATTCACTCTCTTAGTCTTCTCTAGGATCCGATCAACCTTGATCTCCTAAAGGAATCACCACTAAGATTCACTCTCTTAGTCTTCTCTAGGATCCGATCAACCTTGATCTCCTAAAGGAATCACCACTAAGATTCACTCTCTTAGTCTTCTCTAGGATCCGATCAACCTTGATCTCCTAAAGGAATCACCACTAAGATTCACTCTCTTAGTCTTCTCTAGGATCCGATCAACCTTGATCTCCTAAAGGCAAACTATACAACTGTATATGAAGTTCTTGTTTACAAAGAAATTGCTTCTAAAAAGCTAATAGTAAACACAATGAATTTCAGATGAAAGAAGGCTTAGAATATTTTGAATATGTCTTGCGCGTGTATTGCTTCAACTTAGTTTCTTAGCCGCTTCTTTCAATCTTCAGCCTCTATATATATTCCAAGGATTAGGGTTGAGCGTTGCATGGGAAATGCTACCGTTGGAGGGCAGTTCTGGAAAATCCAGCTTCTGCTGTGGCTGAGAACGTTAGGTAGGTCGTCAGGAAGGTACACTTGCTTTTGTACTTGGATAGCGACTTGACCTTTTAACCTAGGAGACTTCTGATCAGAGGAATACTTCATATTGGAACTTGTGAAGCCGGTTGATCAGAGTCAGAGGGAAAGCACAGATCCTCTGACCATTGTATCTTCTGATTCTGAACTCAGAGGGAAGAACATGGCCTTCAGAGTTTCTTGCTTCTGGACTTCAGAGTTTCCACTATTCAGCTTCTGGATCTTCAGAGTCTTCTACACCATCAGAACATCTGAACCTTCAGTGTTTCTTGGTTATCAGAACTTCTGGATCTTCAGAGCTTCTAGCGACTGAGTCCACATCAGAGTTTGTATAGCTTCAGAACTTCTGAAGCTTTTCCACTGTTCATACTGAACATGGTGAATGCGAAAGCGTTGCTTGGGTCACTCTTTATACACAGTGCTTCTGATTTGTGTGAGATTGAGTTGAGGTCAGAGCCTGTAAATAGCACACTCAGAAAAACACGTTAGAGTACCACAATTGTTCATATCAAAAGGTTAACTTGTAATCATCAAAACATAGAGTTGTACTACTAGATCAAAACTTAATCTTACAGTATGAAGATGGTACTATAGTACCTACCCATTGTCATCCCTACTTAGTTGGAATAAACACAATAATGTTATACTTTATGATATATCTTACACAATCCTGATTTGTGCTACTATCACATTAATATTTTTAAGATTAATATGTTGATAATTCCTTATATCTATGATTTGTGTTATCGTCTTCATATTTACGAAGAATGTGAAACGAGTTCCTCTTGGTCTCAATCGGGCTTAGAAGAGAAGTCTTTATCTCAACTTTACTCATCAATTCTGACTTTTCTATTTCATTCGTTGTTTAATATATTTTTAATAATCAAAGTAATAATTAATGTATCAAATACAATAGATATATTTCCCGTGCAATGCGCGGGTTAAAAACACTAGTAAGTTTTTCATTGAGGATCGAAGGGAGGAGGATGTGTTGAATAATGGAGAGAAAAGCAAAATAACAAAGAGGACAAACTCACTTTTAAGGTTTCATTTTAAAACAAACTCATGTAAAGTAAGTCTAACTCAACCAATACAATTCTTAAAGAAAGTGTTAAAATTACAAGTCTCACATATTGCAATCGATAAATAGGAAAATACATATATATATAAGCAAGAGTGGTAAGAATCCAAAATGTCATAAGGTGTTTTTTACCACACAAGACCCAAAAATTAAGCCCAACACACTCCCGAACTGACATGTAAATATGCAATGTCAAAATGTTTTTCAAAATTGAGGCTGGCCTAACACTAAATGAGATTTAAAGACAACTTTAAAGTGAAGCCATTTTTAGGATCTTTTTGACTTAATATTAATGCTTTGTTTTTTAGGGCCTTTTTAACCTAGTTAAAAAATATTTTTTGAGGTCTTTTTCCCTAAGTAATTTTTTTTTTGGAAGGCCTAAAGCCCTTGCTTGGGTGGCTTTATACTTGGGTCGACCATGTCAAAAGCCTATATATTATGTTAAAAATGCCTAAACCTAGGCCCTTCATTATAAACTTAACATGTTGGGCTTAATAAATATATATATATATTTTTAAAAGCAAATTTTTTTATTAGATGAATGATCGATAATACAAACGACACTCAACAAAGTGAGCATAATCCCCTCCAACAATACATAGGAAAACCTAAAAAGGCAATTTAGGACAAGCCAAATTCCTACCCGACAATCTATTGGGAAAAAGAACTTGGAATCAAATTGCTTTAGTGGACCCACAGGTAAAACTTTTGAAACACAACACCTACTAAAAACTTGCACAAAGTGCAGGAAAAACCCTAAGCAACACCGACAAAGATCCTAACTTGGATCAAGCACCAAACAACCTAAACGAGAAGGGGAAACTGTTGGGGACCAAAATGCAACGAAGAATAAGCCACATAACCAACAAAACACAAAGCACATCTCGCCATTGGAGGGGATACAAATCAGAACGGGACATCAACAAGAAAGCGAAAACATAAAAGCATGCCCAAGAGATTAGGCGTACTACTGATTTGACCAGACTAGTATACTAGACAATGAGATCAGAGCGAGGTCACAACCACATAAACCCCAAAATCCCAGATCTTCCGACCTAGATCTGAACACCACCCGCTTTGATCCGCCACCATTGACCTCGGGCAGTAAACCTCCTCAAGCAAGATCTTCACCCAGCAAACAGAACGCTTGCAAAACAACCGCAACCAAAAACTGGTTCCTAGGACACTATCATGGACCATCATCAAAGACAAGGGTGGAGAGAGCACATCGCCCACACGGAGAATCCAAAACCACAAGGGAAAAACAGAGGCGAGAAACGAGAGATCGTCCACACTCTGGAAGGCACAACAGTCGGATCTTCACCAACAACGTCGCCGTCATCGGTCTCAAGATCATATTCAGTCCCAAAACCCAAAGTTGGCTGATGACCCGGGATTTAAGGCTATTTTTCTGGTTTATTTGCATGCTGTTTAATATAGTTTTTAGGATATTTCGGTCATTTTAGGACACTTTAGGCTTAGTTCATGCATTTTAATGTTTTCATTTAGTTTTAGTATTTTTCTATATCTTTTATATTATTTTTATAGATTTCATTAGGATTTAATCAAGTTATTTGAATTCAGTATCTTACTCTATCTTCTAGTTAATCTCTATTATTGGTTTTTAATTATTTTCCTTTATTATTATTGTTATTTTAGGAGAAGATGTGGAATCAATGAGCAAATCAAGGGAGAGAGCCAAGAATCTCGAAGTCTGGAGCAATCTAGATTTCTTTGCGCCAGTTCTGCACCAATTTCCTATTGCATTTCGCGCAGACGCGCCAAGGAAGTAGCTGCTGGAAAATTCTGCGCCAGTTTTGCGCGCGTTCCTTCACGAAGTTCGCGCATTTGCGCGAAATATCTGTCAAACTCTATTTAAGTGCGTTTTAAACCTAATTTAGACACTTTTTCACGTTAGAACTTGGAGAGCTGCGTTTTTGGGTTTTTGCTTAGAGCTTACTTGGTTCTTTGTCAAGATTTTGAGGTTTGGCTTGAATTTTGATTTGTTTCCATGACTATGTCAGGCTAAACTCCCTTTGTGTTAGGGTGATTGATCTAGTTTTCCTTTAAACTATGTTTTGAACCAAGTTTCAGTTATGATTATGATTTCTATTTTAGTTCTTGAATTTCTCCTCTATTTTGATTGATACTTTCTATTGCAATAGTTTGTCGTACTATTTTCTATGCAATTGGAAAATTGGTAGAATTTAGGGATTTGGGGAGAAATTGAGCAAAGGGTCTTTACACCTTAGGGATAAGGGTAACAAATTGTTTGTGTTTGCCTGATCTAAATTGAATTTTTATCTCTGATTAATTAGGATTAGGTACTAAGGAATTAGCTATCACTAATTAATTGGAAGGGACACTTATGCAAGGAATTGATAAGTGGACAATTAGGCTTAGCACCTTGAAACTTAATTTGATACATAATTATAACTGATTGGGGAGATACATAGGGAGAAGGTTAATGAAATCAGGATCCCTAGCGCACTTTTAAATTGAATTCATTTCAACAGTGTTATTTGCTTTCTTTAATTTTATTGCAGTTAAGTTACTTACGAAAAATCAATCATCTCTTTATTTGTATTTTTATTTTTACGTCCTATCATTCTAAGTTTAGTTAATTTAGAGTATAAACTATGCAATCCTTGTGGTTCGATCTTTTTATTACTTCGAGCAATCTGTACACTTGCAGATTCGCTATCAAGTTTTTGACGCCGTTGCCGGGGATTGTGTTTAGTTTATTATCTATTTTATCTGAATCTAATTGTTAGGACTTTTATTTTTTTTAAATTTATTACTCTTGTGCGGGTGCTACTGACTGTTGTTTGCTAGTGCATGCAAGGTACAACCAAGCGAACACCATGGCTGAAACACAAGAGGAGTTTGAAGCAAGAATCCGGGCTAAGTATGAAGCGGAGCTGCAATCTAAGATTGAAGCTATGAATGCCCAGGAGGAGTTCGAGAGAAAACTCCGAGTTAAACTTGAAGCAGAATATGCTGAAAAAAGGCGTGTTATATTGCAGTTGGAGAAAGAATTTTATGCTAATTGGAAGTGTATTCGTGAAAGTGGATCTCATGGACAAGAACACGAATGGATAGCCCAATCCAATGTCCTACGAGAAAAAGTATCCTGCATTCTGCGGAACGAGCAGGTCATCAAAGTCATGATGAATCACCTATTGGTCATGAATGTGATTCCTTGGAGCAATGTGAGGAAGCACCAATTGAAGAAAATGAGAATTGCGAGTTAGTTGAAGAAAATATCTCTCGTCAAGCCATTGAGGAAGAAGAGAAAGAATTTCCTGAAGAAGAACTCACAGTTTGTCAAGAACTAGAAAAAGACATGACAATGGATGAAGCGAAAGAAGCATTGATTGACTCCGGACCAAAAGAATCCTTCAATGTGGATTTTGTGTATGGAGATGAATTGATGATGAATTCATGTAAGCCTCAAAGTCTAAGCCTATATTTTAATGACCTATGGATCAAAGGTGAATATGGCAAGGGAAAGAATCACTCATGGAAATACATTGATAAGAATTTCCTTAGCTTCCTTATTTTTAAGTTGATTTATTTGGCCATGATCTTTGAGAGTGAATGCATTGTGATGATAAATTTGTGTGATAATTTACATGATCTTAAGGATTTAATGCAATTTGCAATTAATCCCGGATATAAATTCTTAGTCCAGAAGAGTCTAACAAGGACTATAACATTGTGCTTATTGGGAGACAACCCAAGTAAAATTTAGCTGAGTAGAGTAAGTTTTTCTTATTTTTATTTGCATTTTCAATTTTAGTATGATTTCATTATTAGTATTAGTCATTGAAAAAAAACTGTCATTTTCTGCGCGAAACTCGCGCAGATTCCTGTGTTTTACGGTGCATTTGCACCAAAGAACTCAGCTCTGGAAATTTTTGCGCGAAACTCGCGCCAATTCCAGTATTTTGTGGTGCAATTGCGCGGTCTTTAAAAAAAAAATAGCACAGTGTGTGCACTTTCACTTTTCATCTTTTGTTCCAAGTTTTATTTTGGAGTATACAAGCTCCATTAGTATCTTGTCTGAGAGCAATTTTCTATCTCCTTCTTACGTTCCAATTATTGCTACTTCTCTCAAGGCAATTGCTAGAGTAATTTTATAAAAAAAAAATCAAAAACAAAAAGATTTTCCTTTTTAGTTTGAGTTTTTATTTTATTTTGAGTCATAGTGTCTCATTGAATTATTTGAGTTATGTTGTGGTGTTTTAATTTGTGTGCTCGTTTTTGCAAGGACTACGTGATTTTATAGGAATTAATTTGAGTTAGAGGGCCCAACTGACAATGTCCTGGCGCTTTCAAGTTTGCACCCAATCTGAGTACAGGGAGTTTTTTTTTTTTTTAACCACTCATCTCTCATTTAATTTCATTATCATGCATTTAGCATTTAGGTATTTAGATTGCACACACTAGTATGCACATGCCTTGGATTCTCGGTATTCACACTTTTGTGCTTGAATAATGCTTGTTGTTGTTTTTAATATTTATTCTGATTTGATGCTAGCTGTTATAATAAAGAATGTTTGATGTGTGAGTGTGAGTGAAACTTGTGGAACATGTGGAGAGTTGGGTGATAAAGACTTGAGTGAGTTTTGGAAAAGTGCAGTAAGGTTATTAAGATTCCAGGTTAGTGAGGATAATGCATAAAATATGTAGTTTTCCTTTTAATCTTTATATTGAGTCTACACTCTTTTTGGCTGTGAGGTTACAAAAGAGGCACACATGTGAAAGTAAAGCTAAAGTGCTAAAAGTGAAAAAAATAGGGAAAGAATGTGAGTAAGGGAATGGGAAGTATTTGCACCACTGAGCATACCCCCAATCATATTCTGACCTTGTTAAATAAAAGAAAAGAATTTCGCCCTGAGTTGGTAATAACTGTGAAGGGTTGGGAAAAAGCTAAATTGAAAAAGAAAGGAAACACGTGTGTGCTCAGAATAAAATAAAACTGTTGGCCATCATTAGTGCATTCTCAATATGGGGTTGGGGAAATAGGAATAAAATGTGAAACCCCACATCATGGTATTTTCTATAATTCTTGTTTGCACTTACTGAAGGGTACTTAGTTTTTTTTAAGCTTGATTCTCTGCATGAACTATTTTGAGGAACTCATCTCATGCATCTTTTGTGAAAATATGTATAATAGCATCTTACTTTGAAATGTTTTATTGAGCTTGAGGACAAGCAACCTTAAGTTTACGCTTGAGGACAAGCTGTCGTTGAGTATAGGGGTGTGATGACCCGGGATTTAAGGCTATTTTCCTGGTTTATTTGCATGTAGTTTAATATAGTTTTTAGGATATTTTGGTCATTTTAGGACACTTTAGGCTTAGTTCATGCATTTTAATGTTTTCATTTAGTTTTAGTATTTTTCTATATCTTTTATATTATTTTTATAGATTTCATTAGGATTTAATCAAGTTATTTGAATTCGGTATCTTACTCTATCTTCTAGTTAATCTCTATTATTGGTTTTTAATTATTTTCCTTTATTATTATTGTTATTTTAGGAGAAGATGTGGAATCAATGAGCAAATCAAGGGAGAGAGCCAAGAATCTCGAAGTCTGGAGCAATCTGGATTTCTTTGCGCCAGTTCTGCACCAATTTCCTGTTGCATTTCGCGCAGACGCGCCAAGGAAGTAGCTGCTGGAAAATTCTGCGTCAGTTTTGCACGAGTTCCTTCACGAAGTTCGCGCGAAATATCTGTCAAACTCTATTTAAGTGCGTTTTAAACCTAATTTAGACACTTTTTCACGTTAGAACTTGGAGAGCTGCGTTTTTGGGTTTTTTCTTAGAGCTTACTTGGTTCTTTGTCAAGATTTTGAGGTTTGGCTTGAATTTTGATTTGTTTCCATGACTATGTCAGGCTAAACTCCCTTTGTGTTAGGGTGATTGATCTAGTTTTCCTTTAAACTATGTTTTGAACCAAGTTTCAGTTATGATTATGATTTCTATTTTAGTTCTTGAATTTCTCCTCTATTTTGATTGATACTTTCTATTGCAATAGTTTGTCGTACTATTTTCTATGCAGTTGGAAAATTGGTAGAATTTAGGGATTTGGGGAGAAATTGAGCAAGGGTCTTTACACCTTAGGGATAAGGGTAACAAATTGTTTGTGTTTGCCCGATCTAAATTGAATTTTTATCTCTAATTAATTAGGATTAGGTACTAAGGAATTAGCTATCACTAATTAATTGGAAGGGACACTTATGCAAGGAATTGATAAGTGGACAATTAGGCTTAGCACCTTGAAACTTAATTTGATACATAATTATAACTGATTGGGGAGATACAAAGGGAGAAGGTTAATGAAATCAGGATCCTTAGCGCGCTTTTAAATTGAATTCATTTCAACAGTGTTATTTGCTTTCTTTAATTTTATTGCAGTTAAGTTACTTACGAAAAATCAATCATCTCTTTATTTGCATTTTTATTTTTACGTCATATCATTCTAAGTTTAGTTAATTTAGAGTATAAACTACGCAATCCTTGTGGTTCGATCTTTTTATTACTTCGAGCAATCTGTACACTTGCAGATTCGCTATCATTGGCACCAACCTCCATTTAAACTTCAAAGCTCTTAACGAGATAGGACGAAGACGAACTAGATCATATCCTAACCAAAGACTCCACATCAGACAACAAAAGAGAAATGGTAAGTGGAAGGAGCGAACAACGACATAGAAGGGTGGCACTAGAAGCAAAAAGTCGTTGAAGGGGTGCGAACCCTAGCAGGTGGTGAGCTAGGAACAATAAAGGGAGAAGAAGGGACAAAAGGGACAAAAGTGGGAGGGGTTGCCACCGCGCCAAGGGAGGGCGGCGCGACAGCCACTGAAACTAAAACCTAGCTTAGAGTCGAGAGAGATAGCTTTGGAGAGCTAGATTCCTCTTGCAGGATAACCCCAAGCTATCCCTACCTTTTTCCCCACATTCCTCGGTCCTCCTTCCCCCCTCCCCTCCCACTCCGGCACTCCCACTCCCACAAGAGGACGTATCGCACAAACATTTTCGAAGTTCCAACACTAATTGTCTCTCCTTGGCTACCAAGAGAAATAGAATCCAGAATATTCTCCAAAACTTGAGGTTCTCTCGTACGTAGTAGCACAAACATGTTTATACCCCGTCATTAATAAAAAGAAAAGAGATCCATGACTAGCTAGCATATTTAACTAAAAATTGAATGCCACATCATTAAACAGTCTAGACTTATGAGATTGATATAATAAGAAAATTGGCATAGTTCAAATAGGTAGTACTTAATTAATAATCCAGCAAAAGAAACCACAATAAATAAACATGTCTTCAAGTTCTAAATCCAAATCGAATCTCCAAACAAACATCACAGTACCAAATCCAAAGTTCATGACCAAGTTCCAACTTGGAAATTATTAAAGCTAAGCTTACTGAAATCTCAGCAATTAAGTTCTTAGAGTTATTTAGTTCTTAACAGCTCAAATATAGAATATAGCAGCAAGCAGGATTTTATCAGCGCCAATCCTATGCGTTATTACCTGCACGCAGAGATCGAGTAAGGTCTTGAACTATGTGATAAAATACATAAAATTTGTCATACATAATAGATATATATTAAAATCATCAAACCTTATAATCAAGGCTTTTTAAACCCCTTGAATTGATACATCCTGATAAAGGGATCAACAGGATAGCCCAATTGCTCAAACTTTGGATCATAAACCATGGGTTCATTAGACCTACAAGGTGGAAAAACAGCCCAATCTTATTAGAGTTAAAATATCAAAATGTGACCATGTTAGCTAGGTTATTATAATTAAGATCACGCTACCTTGGTGAGCCCAAAGGGGCATAATTGCCTTGAGCGGTCACTGGATAAAGAGAGCTACCCACTTGAGGCACAGCAGGTTGTTGATTGTTGCCAGATAAATCCATTCTCATCTATGTGCAGAGAAATTGATGACGAAAAGTCAATCCCTAATTTTGAAGCATGAGGGATTATAAATAGAAAACTTAATGGATTCTAAAAATTAAACAACCAGATACCATGATGTAACTTGTACGTACCATAGCATTGCTTCGCGATGAGGCTCCCAGTTCATGCGGGTTTTGGCTAGGATAAATGCCTAGTTGTCCTTGCTGCAGAGAACAAAATTTGCAAACACAAAATTAGGAAATGAAAAGAAAAAAAACAGATGAAGCACTCAAATTAAATTTTAATAATATAAATTAATTCCATACCCTAATTTAGTTAGAGGTAGAAATTATGCACATATATGAGATACGTTCACAACTGATGTTAGAATTATAACATTATTTTGTAGCCCCTTCTTTATGTGATTTTATTTCTCAGAAGAAATTTAACTTTCCATCACTCAGGTTCATAGATTAGGAAATCAATTAGTAATATTTTTTCTTAAAGGAGAAATTATATTATAAAAAAGACAGCCAAGAGAAGAAATTAAATCTCAAGGCCAAATACAACAGAAAGAGGCCACGAACAACAGGGGAAACAGACAGCAAAGAAAAAGCAGAAAGCCAAAAACAGGAAAGAAAAAACCAGCAAAAGCACCAGCCCAACTGCCAACTGAAATCAATTAGTAATATTAAAATAGTTACATAGTTTTTTTATGAATATGCATGACAACATCACAATATGACTTGTTATTCTCTTCGGTTAATTATAATTGTAGTTTTACACTTTTTAATACAAAGTGACTTGCTTACATTACAGGAATCAAATCTAAATTGGAATTAATTTGTTGAATGTTAAGTCAGAATTTTAATTAATGAATACCATGTAATATTCTATTGCGGGTATCTTGAAGTTTAATGTCGATGGTTCGGGAAAGGTAGCCCGAGATCAAGCGGGATTGAAAGCGGTCTTGTAAATAACTTTCAACGAAGCATATTCTGATTGTCATGTAAGGCCAATAGGCCTTAGAAACTCTTAAACGACCTCAACTTCGTCAATGTAATAGTGCTAGAGGTTGAATGTATTGCAGTAGTAGTTCCTATTTTTAGAGAAACTAACTATTTAGCTGATTATCTAACAAAATATGGGTGTAGTAAGTGCAACCCCTTTGAGAATTGTTTGATTTTGTATGATCTGCTGCCTTTTTTCCCGCTTGACAGAGACGGATTGTCTCAATATTATTTTCATTATAATTAATACATTTGATATTCAAAAAAATCAATCTTTTAATTAATGAATATCATGTAATGTTTTTAAAATAACTTTCCATTTCTCAACGTACCATAGCATAACTTGACGAAGAGGGTCCCATTTCATGCTGGTTTTGAGTAGGATAAATTCCTTGGAGTCCTTGCTGCAAAGAAGAAAATTAGAAAAGTGAATATGTTGAAGGAATAATGTTAAGTTCAACTTTTGATCGATGAATAATTTTTATACTTATCCCCACACACACACACACACGTACCATAACATTACTTGAGGAAGAAGATCTTGTTTCGTGCTGATTTTGAGTAGGATAAATTCCTTGCTGATTTTGAGTAGGATAAATTCCTGCTTGGAGTCCTTGCTGCAATGAATAAAATTAGAAAAGTGAATATGTTGAAGGAATAATGTTAAGTTCAACTTTTGGATCAATGAATAATTTTTATACTTATCCCCCCCCCCCCCCCACACACACACACACATACGTACCATAACATTACTTGAGGAAGAAGATCTTGTCTGATTTTGAGTAGGATAAATTCCCTGCTGATTTTGATGAGTAGGATAAATTCCTGCTTGGAGTCCTTGCTGCAATGAATAAAATTAGAAAAGTGAATATGTTGAAGGAATAATGTTAAGTTCAACTTTTGATCAATGAATAATTTTTAGTTATTTTTACCTTACTTATCCCCATCCAGCCACCCCCCTCCACACACGCGCGCGCGCACACACACATATATATATATATATATATATTTATTTATTGATGAAGAAATGAGGAAAAAAAATAATGTTCTTCTCATTTGATAGTAAATCATCAATTTAAAACTAACGACATAAAAAATGATATATTTATCCTATTATTATAAATTTCTATTTCGTCGAGCTCCGAGCTTGGGTTCTCCTAATTTGTTCTTATCGGATAAATTCCGACCCGCACGAAAGGTGTAACGATGACGTTAGTCATCATGTCCCTTATGCTCTGGGCTCCTTGGCTCTTCTAAGATAAGAGTCCCCTACTCTTTTCTTCGGGTGTAGAAAGAACCGGATCCTATTTCAATCTGTGTCGGACCGATCATCAAGTCTAATTTTTTGTTAAATTAGTAGAGACAAGTAAGATAAAATAAAAGAAGAATAAAGTGAAAGGAAATTTAAATAGAATTACTGCCACAAGAAAATTACTGTTTGAAAGCACTTATTAATTTGAGCTTATCTTATAGCATGATCATATGTGCAGATACTTGGAAGAACTTATATCTAAATATCTTATGACCTAATTATAAGTTGTTTTGAGTTTATTTTTTTAACTTATTTCAACAAATTTTTAAAATTTGCTTATGAATAAGCGCTTATAAAATAAGAATTTATTACCATAAGTACTTAATTAAGTTTTTTTTATTCAAATGCACCCATAATGACGTAACTCATACGTTTTTTTTTTGAAAAGCAAATGAATTATATTAAAAACCAAAAAGCACCATAGGTGCTAAAAAACATGTACAGCAAGGTTTATGGTACTTAGAAGCCTATAAAACTCACAATGACAATAAACAATCCTCACTAGTAGCACGTAACAAATTTATGGCACAGCTAAACCCACATAGATGGAAGAGATTACTGAAATAATTGGTGTAGCTCATACGTACCATAATATTACTTGACGAAGAGGATCTTGCTTCATGCCAGTTTTGAGTAGGATAATTTCCTTGGCGTCCTTGCTAAAGAATATAATTGGATAAAGAATTCACATTAGTTTTTGAATAATATAATTTAATAATTTAATGCCATAAGAAGAAGATCCTAATTGGCCTCGAGATAGACATCATGCACATGTAAGTGATAAGATCACTATTCAGTATTCACGACTTATGTTGCGCTTATAAGGATATTTTGCAGCCTCTTCTTTATGTGACTTTATTTCTCAAAAGAAACTTGGCTTTCCCTCACTCATCTTCATTGATTAGAAAATCAATGTCTATTAAAACCATTTCATAGTTTCTTAAGTACGTACCATAACATTACTTAGCGATGAGGATCCCATTTCAAGCGGGTTCTGAGTTGAAGGAATGTCTTGCATTCTTGTCTGTATAGAATAAAATTCAAAAAAAAGAAAATTAAAAGAGACAAAGAAAAAAATATTAAGCACTCATGTTAGTTTTGTGAATATTTCAATGCAATATAAAGATACTAGTTGGAGCTAGAGATAGAAATTAAATCACACACTTGCACATGCACATGATACATAATTGTACGTTTAACACCTTTTTATCCAAAGTGACTCACTTATATTACATGAATCAAATCTATATTGGAATGTGTTTTAAGTCATGTTAAATGGTTAAATAATTTCATCCTACGTGAACCAATAATTTTGCTAATAAAAATTGAAGTTGAAATAAAGTACTTAAACTCTCAACTGTCTTATTTTGATAATATGGATCCACTTATGACAGAGGAAAGGTGAAACGTGGAATAAATTTAAGAGATGCACCTAATCATTCTTCTGTGATCCTAACTAGGTAATATAAACAAAATAATGTGAGATGAATTAATAACTCACGATGCTTAAATGATGATAGTAAAGAAAAATAAATACTTATTCTAAAGTTACCTGAAGCTCAGCTGGGTTTGTTTTGTTGCCTAGTGTCAATTTCATCTGGCTTTGAGCAGGAGAAATTCGTTGGAGTCCTTGCTACAGAGAGCAAAATTGAAAAAGAGAAAATTGAAAGAGTTTTCTTTGGTAAGACAAAATTGAATTAAAGAAATAATAAGGGTACTTCAACCTAAAGAATGTACAAAGAGCAAAGGAAAAGAAAAGATAAAGAAAGAAACCAGAACAGAGCAGAGAAGCGAATATACAAGGGAGAAAAGGAAAAAACAGAGAGGGTAAAGGGAAAAACAAATGAATCATTACATATTGGTTTTTGTTCAAAATAAACTAAAATTTTCATCACTTATGTTCATTGATTAGAAAATAAAGATTAATATTTAAAGAAATTTATATTTATTATGCATATGTATTGTTTTTATCTAACGTTCTAAATTTTTGAACAGCTTAGGTAAATATTTTAATTCATGAATATCATGTAATAATTTTGCATTCCTTAATCACATTTGATAAAAAAATGATGGACAAAACATATATTTTCATTTGGTGTGTAATAAACCTTTAATTGAAAATTAGCTACAACATCAAATTAAATCAAATATTTATCTTAATTATGACAAATTAATTTTTTCCTATATTGTTACATACATGTAAGACTAAACAAGAAAAGAATAAAGTGAAAGAAAATTTGAAAAACTAAATTAATAGAGATTGTGTATTTTGAAGTGGATCGATTAATAGGATAATTATTGTTACTAGAAAAATTAACCAACCAAATATCATGATGTAACTTGTACATACCACAACATTACTTAATGATGAGTATCCCATTTCATTCTGGTTTCGAGTTGGATGTATCCCTCGGACTCCTTGCTGCAGAAAATAAAAATAGAAAAGCAAAAACTTAAATGAAGCAAACAAACACAAAAAGTGAAACCCTTACATTAGTTTTTGAATAATTCAATGTCATATGATGAAGATACTAATTGAGTTAGAGCTAAACATGATGCACATGTCAAATGAGTTTGTGTGTGTGTGTGTTGCAACCACTAATATAAAATGATCAAACAACTAATTAACGATGATATAGTGATGATAATGATGATAAACTACTACTTAATTTGAAGGTACGAACCTGAAGATTGCTGTTGCTTGTGTGTGTCATTTTCATCTATACACAAAGACATTAATGATGAAAAGACATCAAGTATTTTTAAGCATTCAGAATCAATCAATTAAAAAATGATTGCCCCCGAAAAAAATTAAACAATTAGAGATCATGATGTAACTCGTACGCACCATGACATTTCTTAAAGGTGAAGCTCTTGTTTGATGCAGGCTTCTAGTAGGATGAAGGCCTCGAAGTCTTTGCTGCTAGGAATAAATTGGAGAAACGAAAATTGAAATAGGAAAAGAAAAATAATAAAACGCTCACATGCGGGGTAGAAAAAAAGACCTCCAATAGAAAAATAAACAACCAGATATCATGGTTTAGCTCTTACATGTACCTTAAGACTCCTTAATGATGTGGTTCCCATTGCATGCGGTCTTTGACTAAGATGAATCTCTTGACGCCCTTGCTGCTAAGAACAAAGTGGAGATAAAAAAAAACTCTCAGACACACAGAAACAGTACAAACACTCTAGATACACTTTATTTTTCTATATATCTTCTCTTCAAATCACATCACATTATATATATAGAGAAATAAATTGTTTTGAAGTTACCCACTTGAAGCTCTGTTGACTGTTGGGTGTGGGCTGGTTGAGGCATTTCCATCTATATACAGAAAAATTAATTAGATAAGACATCACATACTTTGAAGCATATGAGATCAATCAATAGAAAAATGTCTACCATTAGAAACATTAAACAACTATACATGCAAATTAAATTAGAGAAGAGCCAGAACCTATAATGATTATAAGAGACCATGCTTTGGGATTATATGTGGTTGCAACTTTATGAACCCATTGTCCAAAGGCTTCTTTCATGACATAAAAGATTTGTGTACTTTTTAGACCATACATTTATATTCGATATCATAATTGAGAAGAAGTTGCAAGCATACTACTTTAAAAAGGACCTCGTTCAATAAGAAAAAAATTTGAAAAAAGGCTAGGAGAAAATAGTAGAGAAGTATTGCATATCTTTGGAGCAATACATCTCTGGTGGCATATCTCTACTAGGAAAACTAAACTGCTTCAAGATAAAATTAAGGCTCATAGAAATGAGACTTGAAGCATTTGGTTGGCTGGTTGTTGATATTGGATGATAATAAATAGGATATTTTGTGGAGCAGTTATATTACTGATTAGTGAAGCATTCAATAAACTTTATTTATCGTCAAGGTGGATCAAGGATGATGTCTCCCATAACAGTGTTTTGTCCAAGAGGGAGCAATGCTTCATTCATAGCCTTGGTACCTAAGACGGAGACACCCCTGAGCCATAATGACTTCAGACCCATTTCTCTCGTGGGGTGTATTTACAAATAGTATAAAAAATCTTGCAAAGAGGCTGAAGCTAGTGCTCTCAAGCTTAGTGACACCAATGAATTTGCCTTCCTAGGGGAGAGGAATATACTGGATAGTGTGCTTATTGTCAATGAAGTCATCTCTGAAGCAAAGTACAAGAAGAAGCCAACCTTAGTCTTCAAGGTGGATTATGAGGAGACCTATAATTCTATTAGGTGGGACTTCCTAATTTACATGCTTCAAAGGATGAATTATTGCAATAAATGGGTGAGACTCTAACTTTGTGTCTGTCCTAGTCAATGGTTGTCTGACTTCATAATTCCAGATGTGGAAAGGCCTTAAACAGGGCGATCCAATGGCGCTTTATCTCTTCCTTATTGTGGCCGAGGGCCTCAATGGCATTCTTAAGAAGGAGGTGGGGCTCAATAAATTCATAGGCTTTAACTAGGAAGGGAAGAGGAAGTGGGATCTCGATGGTTCAATTCACGGATGATAATCTCTTTATAGGGGAAGCAACAATCCAAAATGTTGTGACTCTCAAATGTATTCTTCGATGCTTCGATCTGGTGTCGGGCTTGAAAGTGAACTTCTTTAAGAGAAAAATAATTTGTGTTGTTGTGGAGGAGAACAAGCTCAGAAGCTTTGCTTCCATTCTTCACTGCAGAATCAATTCTGTTCCATTCAATTATCTTGGGGTTCCGGTGGGAGCAAATCCTCGGAGGGCTTCTTTTTGGGAACCAGTCTTGAGTAGGGTGAAGAGAAGACTTCCAGCCTGGAAAAACAAAACTCTTTCATTTGGAGGAAGGATTTTCCATTTAAAGAGTGCCTTATTCTCTATCCCTCTCCACTTTCTCTCTTTCTTCAAAGCTCCGGGTTGAGCTAGGAGAGGATATGCAAACCAAAGCATGAATGTGGTTTGGGGATTAAAGATTGGGGTTTGTTCAACTTGGCATTGTTGGGAAAGTGGAGGTGGAGGATGCTAAAAGAGAGGGACAATTTGTGGTACATAGTTCTATCAGCAAAATATAGCCACCAAACTCCTTTTGGTGGCACGACCTCAAGAAGACTTGCTTCCCAGAAGGTAACGGTGATTGGTTTGATAAGAACATTTGTAGGAAATTGGGGAAGGGAATGAGGTAAAGTTTTGGAATGATACTTGGACTGGGCGAGCCCCTAGAGGGGCAACGCCCAGGGTTCACACCGCCCGTGGCGGGTCCCCAAGCCAGTAGGGTTGGGCCTCGTTCAGCCAGGCCCACACGACCCATTAAGGACACTAGCATATGGGGGCCCAACACTACCTCTATAAATAGGTAGCAGATACCAATTGTAAGGGACTTTTGGCTCATTTGATAAAATAACACATGAAATTCAGCATTCTCTCTCTTACTCTCTCTCTCTAGCACAATCTCTCTACCCTTAGGTACTATACCTTTCCTCAATGTTCATTCCCAGAACATTTGGCGCCGTCTGTGGGGACCGATAAACTTTTGATTCCCGGATCACGTGGATTGATTGCACAACTGATTTTGCTTGAGATTTTCGTTGATTTTCGTGGATTTCGCGGGACGGATTTTGATTACGGAAATGGATCTTGGATGATCTTTTTGGGCTCTGGATTGGAAAAGGAATACAATGCACCTTGACCTTCAAGAATCCATGTCACTACAGTTCTCTCGGCAGCATCTTCTTCCACAAGGTTCGCCAACAATGGCGGCGGAAGTTCGGAAATAGAAGCATCGAAGACAAGCCACTCATTCTGAGGCGGAACCGCCTGTGCTACTGGGAGGAGGGGATTCGCGATTTAGAGTGGACGGATCTGTTGATTATTGTGGCATCACAGGCGGAGCGTGGTGGAAGCTTGATCGCTGTTGTCAATCGACGGAGTGGGAGCGAATTCGAGACTAAGAAGGGAATCGATGAAACTCAGTGGCTATAGTGGACGGGAGAATGACGGATCAAGAAAGCTGATCAGGTTTCGAAAAGGGAGAAAAAAAAAACAGCGATAAAAGGAGAGGTTTCAGATCGAGAACAACAAAGAGACTGATGAGGAGTAGATCGGTGGCAATGCGGATGGGAAAGAACAAGGTGCGTTCACGAGAGAATGACAGATCGAGATTCAGCGTGTAGAAGTGTGTTAGTTCTTCAAGGCGCATCCAGCGATGGCGGATCGGAGCAACACGGTTCAGACCGACAATGAAGAACGTCAACAGAGGTGAAGCTTCAGATCGAGGAAGCATGTAGGCAAGGGAGAGCAGATCGGTAATGACGAAGAAAAGAACAAAGGCGAGGAATCTGTCCAGAGCACAATACATGAGGAGCAGAGCCAATCCCGAGACGTTGGAATTCTGGCGGGCACGCTTTTGCTTTGGCGGTTGGAGTTCGGCGAGCAAGTGTCGGCGGCGTTGAAGTTAGGCGGTGAGCAAATTCTGGCGAGCACGTTTGCTTTGGCGAGCACGTGTTGGCTTTGGCGAGCACGTTTTGAAGGTAGGCGGATGGCTAGTGTTGTTGGCGATGGAGTTCGGCGGCGAGGGAATGTCGTTGGCGTTGGAATCTAGCAAGCACGTTTTACTCCGGCGGCGGAATTCTGGTGGGCACGTTTTGTTTTGGCCATGGAAGTTTGGCGAGTAAAGCGTTGCTATGGTTAAGATCGCTGGCCAACAAATTTTCCAATTCCTTCAAACTTTTCCTCCATCTTTCATTTGATTCCCTTCTCAGTTGTTGTATTTCCTAATTTTCTTATTTTGAAGTTGATATTAGAAGTTATATTGTCTTCACTGGTTTTGATTCAGACAGAGAGGAGCAAATCGGATCAAAGAGAAGGAGTGGGGAATTGAGGCACACCATTAAAGTTTTGTGAAACTTGGAAGACTCTTCCATAAGCGGTTTGTTATTGGGTGGGACAAGCTCCTGATGGCGCGATTTAGTTACAAAGTGAAACAAGTTTCACGATGAACTAAATTAGCCCCGGAAAAGCCCACGTAACAACCGGATTCATTGGCGATGTGTGGGGTACAAATTGCCCATTCTACTGAGCACCGCTTTGGTAATCCAACTGGCCATTGGAACCCAAAGCACTTTGAGTCCCGAAATGGGACGATCACACCAAGGGTGGCGACCTACCGCTAGGGTGGTGACCTCATGCCAAAGGGTGGCGACCAAACGCTATGGGTGGCGACCTGTAAGACTCAGTTTTTAGACACACAAAAGTCGCCAAAAGGGTGGCGACCTCACGCTAAGGGTGGCGACCTACCGCAAGAGGGTCGCGACCTACCGCAAGAGGATGGCGACCTACCGCTAAAGGGTCGCGACCTACCGCCAAAAATGAGGGTAGCGACCTACCGCAAAATGGTGGCGTCCTACCGCAAGAGGGTCGCGACCTACCGCAAGAGGGTCGCGACCTACCGCCAAAAATGAGGGTAGCGACCTACCGCAAAATGGTGGCGGCCTTACGCTGAGAGTGGCGAGCAAGTCAAACTAATTTCTTATAAGGCACAAAATTCTTTGACAAAATTGGTTTTAACTTAGATTTATAAGAGCACATCTTTGGTGGTTGATTTTTCTTTGGTGATTAGGAAACAGGCTAAAGCAAGATGGAGATGGCGATGCGGCGAGTGAGGACACTCCTACTCCTCATGACTTGGACGGAGTCTGGTGGACTTGTGGACTCTGGCGAGAGAAGGAGCATGCGTGTTGGGCGGATCTTCTCCTAAGGACGATGTGGCGGCGACTTCGGCTTGAAGACACATTATGCTCTCATACTTCAAGCTCGGTGTCTTGTGGACTGGTTGAGTCCTTTCACCATATTAAGGGACTCGCCCCCGGAAGCAACTTGATCCGTGAAGATGCTACGAGGGGCGGATGCGGGAGAGATTGGCGGGAGACCACGTCACCAGGCGAGCCAGCTTCTATTCAGCGAGTCACGTCATATGTGGCGGGCCACCACGACTCCTTAATCTTGTAGGCGTTTGTACACCATCTTTCTAGGTCCCGCGTCAATCGGAGATTCATGTATTTGTGTATTTCCTTGCGCCTATTAGCGGTTTGTGTTTCATTTGCGCCATGTCGGCGACCTACACGCTTTATATATTCTTTGTTGATCCCGCCAAGTAGCGTGGTTAGGTGATCTTCTAGGCAGGGAAGCTATTGCAACTAGAAGCTTGGGAATAGTTCCTGCGCGTTGGTCGAAACCGCCAGCCGAGGAACGCCGTACCAAGTGGAAAGTGGCAACGGGCGACCTGCTAGGGGAATCACAGGGGGACAGAGATTGGCGGTCACATTTTGAAGACACACTTCGCTCTCCTGCTTCGAGCTTGTGGACTTGCGGACCAAGGGCGCTCGCCTTTCATCTTTTCACGCCATGTTGGCGACTTGGATTTTTTGCATACACGATGGATAAGCATTAGGCAGCTATAGTTTTCTTAAAGACACACTTAGCTCTCATGCTTCGAGCTCGGTGTCTTGTGGACTTGTGGACTGGGCGAGCCCCTAGAGGGGCAACGCCCAGGGTTCACACCGCCCGTGGCGGGTCCCCAAGCCAGTAGGGTTGGGCCTCGTTCAGCCAGGCCCACACGGCCCATTAAGGACACTAGCATATGGGGGCCCAACACTACCTCTATAAATAGGTAGCAGATACCAATTGTAAGGGACTTTTGGCTCATTTGATAAAATAACACATGAAATTCAGCATTCTCTCTCTTACTCTCTCTCTCTCTAGCACAATCTCTCTACCCTTAGGTACTATACCTTTCCTCAATGTTCATTCCCAGAACAATACTTGGCTTAAGCAGGAAAAACTGTGCGTCAAATACCCAAGGTTGTTCAACTTATCTGTTCAGAAAAACTGTTGCTTAAAGGATATGGTTTTTGGTCAAACAGAGGAGCTTGGAGATGGGATATTTCAAATATAATGGAGAAGTCTGAGGGATCCTGAACTTACCTTGAATGGCAGTTTTCTCTCTTCTCCCTAGTTCTTTAATCCCCCATGATGATGAGGTGTTCAAGTCTCTATGGAGTGTTCCAGCTCCCTCTAACACAATTGCATTTACTTTGTATCGGGTTAAATTACTTCATTTCATATATCTGTTTTGGCTTAACTCAAATCAATTTGGCTAGTGTAATTTTGAGATTTATAGTACTTTTCCTACGCATGTATCTTACATTTTTCACCTTATATTTTTCAAGAGTTTTATTATTTCAAAGCATGTTTACTGTAACAAGAAGTGTACGTCTTGTGCATCTTTAAATATCCATGTGCTAGTCTTTCTATCAAACCGAAAAATCCAAATAAAATGAGGTTGCTATATTGTTTCAGGATTTTATTTTATTCCTCTTTTCCAAGATGATGCAATTGATTATCAATATCTAGGACAAAACCATCAACAAAAACCAAACAATTTTGTTTAACAATTTCCAATCACATGACTCCATACTAAGAATTGAAGTTGTCACATTAGAGTGCTAGAATACAAGTCACAAGACCTAGGTTGTTTAATTGTATGTTCAAAAACTCTTTTTACAATTGATTCTAAAGTCATAATAAATTGTGAGGAGAAATTTGTGTGAGCAGCTTCTAGAGTTTCACAATTTATCCTCATAAAATGAGTTAAGAGTGGACTTGAAAATGAAGTTGATCCAAACAAGCTATCCTAAGATAGAATGGACTTGAAAGATCACCGATAGTAGAAGAGAAACAAATAAGTTAAGAGTAAGCTCAAATAAAGAATTAAATTTGAATGTGTTGCTAAGATCTTGAGAACTGAGATATGTACATTTTGATTGCATGTTGAATCTAAAGGTTGAAGAATGAAGAGAGAATTCACATAAAAAAAATACTCTCTATATCAAATTTGATTAGTATTAAATGTAACTCATTGAAAGTGATGACTTTCCTTATACACAAGTGGTGAAACTACCAATTAGGCTAACTAAATGAACAAATAGGTGATTAGTTAAGCTAACATTTACTCAACTAATTAAGCAACAAAGTGCGTGTTTCTAAATTTGGTCACAGTTGATTCTAAAATTAAAATTAATTAAAGTAGTTTCTGCTAATTATGCATGTTATGATATGATTATTTGTTACGTACTTGTGGATATGATTGTTGAATAGGTGCTGGCTGAACACTTGAAGAAGATTCTCTGTTCTGTGAAGTCAAATTTGATGTTGACATTTGGAAATTGTCACGGTTAAAACCAGTCACAGCAGTGCCCTGTGTAGTTACTGGAGCAGAAGAAGATGGACCTCCATAGTTTTGTCCAATATTTAAATACCCGGACCTGAATTTAATTTTCTAAGTCATATATACATATAATAATTAATAGGTATATGGTGACTAAGAAAAATATGGTTCAAAAATTAAAAGAATTTCTTTGCAAATTAATTTTTACAAATAAGAAACTACCCTAAATAATATATACTGAAGAGCATTGGTAGTATTTAACATGACTTAAATGATGCACAACTCTGTACACTTGTGCTTATTTGCTAACAATTCACAATTTTGTTAAAATATAATAAAATGGAATTTAAATATAATGCAATCAAATCAATTGTTGTGCCGTGATACCAGTCCTATGCTTAAGAATTAGGGTCTATTTGATTATAGCTTTTAAAACTGTTTTCTATTTTTAAAAACTGCAAAATTAAAAAACATGTTTGTTTTCAAAAATTATTTTCAAAAACAGTTTTCAATTTAAACTTTTCAAACTATAATACCAAAACAGCTAAAAGTTCTAATTCTTTACTAATTAGTTTTTTCTCTTGACAAAAAAGTTTTTGAAAACAATTTCTTAAAATAGCTTTTAAATAGTGTTTTCAAAAACTGCCATTAAACATGCTCTTATTCTTTACTAAATATTAATAGTAAAAATATGGTTCAAAAGATGAACCAAATTTAAACATTGTCCGCTATAGAATTAACGTATAATTTCCACAAACTTGTATAAATTCTAAACTTGCTAGAACTTACTGATCAAATTGTTGTGGCATAGGAAGAGCATTATTCGGAGAGACGATATTTTGGAACAACTCAGCATTTTGACAAGCATCATGGAACACCTCAACATTTTGAGAGAACCCCTCAGTATTGTTTTGAGAGAAATTATGGAACCTAGGATTTGAAGCTTGAGCACTTTTCTCTAACTCTCCCTGCATGTTTCAATTGTAGTTTTTGAAAACTGTATTTAAAAACTGAACGAATAGGTAATTAGTTAAGCTGACATTCACTCAACTAAATTTGGCCACAATTGATTCTAAAATTAAAATTAATTAGAGTAGTTTCTGCTAATAGTTTATGCATGTTACGATATGATTATTTGTTACGTACTTGTGGATATGGTTGTTGAATACGTTCTTGCTGAACACTTGAAGAAGACTCTCTGTTCTGTGAAGTCAAATTTGATGTTGGCATTTGGAAATTGCCACCGTTAAAACCAGTCACATCAGTGCCTCGCGTAGCTAATGGAGCAGCAGAAGATGAACCTTCATAGTTTTGTCCAATATTTGAATACCCGAACCTGAATTTAATTTTACAAGTCATATATACATATAATAGGTGTATTGTGACTAAGAAAAATATGGTTCAAAAATTAAAAGAGTTTGTTTTATTTGAGCAGATAAGAAGCTACTGTAAATTGCTATTTAACATGACCTCAATGATGCACAACTCTATAAACTTGTATTTATTTGCTAACAATTCACAATTTTCTTAAAATATAATAAAACGGATTTTAAATATAATTCAATCATATCAATTGTCGTGCGTGTCGTGCCGTGATACCCGTCCTATGCTTAAGAATTAGGGTATGTTTGATTACAGCTTTTGAAAATTGTTTTCTATTTTAAAAAACTGCAAAATTAAAAAACTTGTTTGTTTTCAAAAATTGTTTTTCCAAAAACAGTTTTCAATTTAAGTTTTTTAAACTATAATACCCAAACAAGTAAAAGATGTTCACTGTTTCACTTTTTAGTTTTTAAATTTCAATTTTTTTAATGTTGTAAAACATCTAATTCGAATAGTTTTCTAAATACAGTTTTCAAAAACTGCAATTAAACATGCTCTTATTCTTTACTAAATATTAATAGTAAAAATATGATTCAAAAGATGAGCTAAATTTAAACATTGTCCGCTATAGATTTAACGCATAACTTCCATAAACTTGTATAAATTCTAAACTTGCTAGAACTTACTGATCAAATTGTTGTTGCATAGGAAGAGCATTATTTTGAGAGACAATATTTTGGAACAACTCAGCATTTTGACCGGCATCATAGATCACCTCAACATTTTGAGAGACATTATGTAACACCTCAACATTTTGAGAGAACACCTCAGTATTGTTTTGAGAGAAATTATGGAACCCATGATTGGAAGCTTGAGCACTTTTCTCTAATTCTCCCTGCATGTTTCAATTGTAGTTTTTGAAAACTGTATTTACAAACTGAGCAAATAGGTAATTAGTTGAGCTGACATTCACTCAATTAAATTTGGCCACAATTGATTCTAAAGTTAAAATTAATCAGAGTAGTTTCTGCTAATAGTTTATGCATGTTACGATATGATTATTTGTTACGTACTTGTGGATATGGTTGTTGAATACGTTCTTGCTGAACACTTGAAGAAGACTCTCTGTTCTGTGAAGTCAAATTTGATGTTGGCATTTGGAAATTGCCACCGTTAAAACCAGTCACATCAGTGCCTCGCGTAGCTATTGGAGCAGCAGAAGATGAACCTTCATAGTTTTGTCCAATATTTGAATACCCGAACCTGAATTTAATTTTACAAGTCATATATACATATAATAGGTGTATTGTGACTAAGAAAAATATGGTTCAAAAATTAAAAGAGTTTGTTTTATTTGAGCAGATAAGAAGCTACTGTAAATTGCTATTTAACATGACCTCAATGATGCACAACTCTATAAACTTGTATTTATTTGCTAACAATTCACAATTTTCTTAAAATATAATAAAACGGATTTTAAATATAATTCAATCATATCAATTGTCGTGCGTGTCGTGCCGTGATACCCGTCCTATGCTTAAGAATTAGGGTATGTTTGATTACAGCTTTTGAAAATTGTTTTCTATTTTAAAAAACTGCAAAATTAAAAAACTTGTTTGTTTTCAAAAATTGTTTTTCCAAAAACAGTTTTCAATTTAAGTTTTTTAAACTATAATACCAAAACAAGTAAAAGATGTTCACTGTTTCACTTTTTAGTTTTTAAATTTCAATTTTTTTAATGTTGGAAAACATCTAATTCGAATAGTTTTCTCTCTTGACAAAAAATTTTCAAAAACATTTTTTAAATACAGTTTTCAAAAACTGCAATTAAACATGCTCTTATTCTTTACTAAATATTAATAGTAAAAATATGGTTCAAAAGATGAACCAAATTTAAACATTGTCTGCTATAGATTTAACGCATAACTTCCATAAACTTGTATAAATTCTAAACTTGCTAGAACTTACTGATCAAATTGTTGTTGCATAGGAAGAGCATTATTTTGAGAGACAATATTTTGGAACAACTCAGCATTTTGACCGGCATCATGGATCACCTCAACATTTTGAGAGACATTATGTAACACCTCAACATTTTGAGAGAACACCTCAGTATTGTTTTGAGAGAAATTATGGAACCCAGGATTGGAAGCTTGAACACTTTTCTCTAACTCTCCCTGCATGTTTCAATTGAAAGTTGTGCATCTATATATGTCATCATGAATTATTGAAATAAACTGCTAAATAACATGTAAATGTATAATTCGAACGATATATATATATATATATATATATATATATATATATATATATAATATATATGTGTGTGTGTGTGATTATTTATTTATATATAATGTCAGGGAGTAACATACAGGAAATGGTGGGAGGGTCAACTCTGATGTTGCTGAAGGAGTTTCTTGTTGGTCGTGCTGGATGTTATCATCATCCAACGTCTCCTCATAATCGATTTCAGTGAAAGACGGCAACCTGCCAATTTTTATAAAAGAACATCAATTTTAGCTGGACTCAGATAGAGTAGAAAGAAAAAAAGAAATATAATAGATGATGTGATAAAAAAATTAAAAATATATATATATATATAAAAATGTGTGAAAAAAGGTAAATGTATCAAAATATATTTATAAATGAGCTAGAGCTAGCCTAAAAATTAGCAGAAGGCCTAAGATATGGATTCCTTGTGGCCAAAATTTCCTACTGGATAGTCGTCAAATTAAGATTGCATGATTAAGATACTGTTGTATTTCATATTTAATTCGCTGATGACACGTTACTCATTTGTGATATGTCAATTGAAAACATTCATAATAAAGAGTATTTTGAGGTGGTTTGAGTTAGCTTCGGGCTTGAAGGTTAATTTTCATAAAAGTAACTTGGTTGGCATTGCTATGGATAAAGATCAGGTTAGAAGCTTTGCTGATTTGCTCAACTGTAAGACTAATGAGGATACCATTTGTGTATTTAGGCATCGAGGTGTGTGCAAATCCAAGGAGAATATGTACATGGGAGCCGGTAATCAGCAAACTTAAAAGGAGGTTGACCCCTTGGAAGATGAAGCACTTATCTTTGGCGGTCGTCTGTGCCTTTAAACTTGGTATAAACCTCTATCTCTCTTTTTTTTAAATTCCTGTTTATGTGGCTGATCAAATCAATTGCTTGCAAAGAAGTTTCTTAGGGGGGGGGGGAGTGAGGATGAGAGAAAAATAGCTTGGGTAAAATGAAAAACTGTGTGTAAACTTAAAGAGCAAGGGGGACTTGGGGTGAAGGACATTATAAAGTTCCATAGAGCACTTTTAGAAAAGTGGAGGTGGAGGATCATGAATAAGGGGGTAGCATGTGGGGGAGGGTGGTGAGATGGATTGCTTTAAGAGAGGGTGAACGTGGTGGAGGGACATTGGGAAGGTGCATGTGTACGAGCAGATTGGAGGGAGAGTGGTTTGAGAAGAACATTAAGAGAGTGGTGAGGGATGGGAAAGAAGTGAGGTTCTAGTTGGATAAGTGGGTGGGGGACTCATGCTTGATTCAAAAATTTTAAAAGTTGCATGACATTTCGAAGCAAAATGAGTATTGTATAGCAGATATGGGGAGCAGGAGTGTAGATGGGTGGGTTTGGGAATTTAGGTGAAGGAGGAATTTTTTTTTGAATGGGAAAAGAGTGTACAAAATGAATTCTTGCGTGAAATTCTACCAATTAAAATAAGGTCGGGGACGAATGATGGCCGGATCTGGTTGCAAAGCTCAAGATGAATACACTGTCTAATCAGCTTATTCAAAGCAACGAAGGTGCTGAAAACAGATTCTTCAAGGTTATTTGGGGGTTCCAGTGCCCTCAAAAGTGGTGGCTTTTGCTTGGAGGGTGGCACATCAAGGAATACCAACAATGAAGAACTTGATGAAAAGAGCAATCAAGTTTGAGAACAACAGGAATGGGAATTGTGATTTCTGCCAGGAACATGTGGAAGACACATACCATGTGTTGTTTGTGTGTAAATTATCTTATGATGTTTGGATGTCTTGTTACCATTGGCTGCGAATTCAAATTGCTTTTCCCGCAAATGGAGTCACCCATTTTCTTCACCATGGAGCATGGGGAGAAGGGGCGAAAACAAAATCTGAAGTGAAGATCTATCTGGGTTGCTTGTGTATGGAGTATTTAGCTACATAGAAATTCCTTGATATTCAAAGGAGGGGAGGCAAATGCTAAGACTGTAGTGGAAATGATAAAGCTGTGGTCTTGGGTTTGGCTTAGATCATTAACAAATGAATCAGGTACACATTTCAAGAGTAGGATGTATGCTTAACTCGTAGAATATAGTTACTGATTGATGGATGTAGTTTAGTTTAACTCCCTCTATCACTTGTTGTTTCTATGAATTATGGGATAGGAGGCCTGGTATTTAAATTCAAAATGTACTTAGATGTTGTGTAATGGGGTAGAAGCACTCCTTGTGCTTCCTAATTTTTAATATATTCTTTTGACTAAAAAAAACAATCATACACATGCATGTCATGTGAGATATATCGATACCTGTTGGCCAAGTAATCATCAGAATTTAGAAAGTTGGATAGTACATTGTCCAGTTCCCCAAAATCAGCCATTTCAACTGCGGAAGTTGGTATTCCACTAGATGATCCTTCATTCATTCGCAGTTCCTAATAATTACAATTTTTTACAGTTTAATTTCACATGCCTGCATACTTTATATGTGAATGAACCAAATCATATCATATACTATATGAAACATTTAATTTTCATCTCACCTGTTGTATCGAATTGGGATTTGTTCCATAAAGTTGATCCTGGACCTGGAGAGACAAAATGTGTTTGTGTTAGCTAGCATTGAAATCAATATTACTTGAAATCATATACTCAAAAGTCCAAATGATTCCATCAAGGCATCAAAGATTTTTTTTGTTTTTGTTTTTAACTTCTTATTGAACATATACTAAAACATGACATACCTCAGGAGCATTAGCTCCTTCTCCTGACATAGTGAACTATGGAAAGCGGCAGAAAATTCCTACAAAGAAAATTATAAATAAAATATTTAAGTCAACTTCACAATTTCAAGCAGATATCCTAATATAAATAAAATATGTTTATGAATTTAAAGAAAATATATGAATTTTGTTCTTTATGAGAAAATTTCGCTTATTAGTGTAAGAATTTAGTAGCAATAAAAATTTATACAATAGGAGCTATAATATTCTGAATACAATGGTCAGGAATTGTACCCGGGGGTTAGCCCAAGTGGTAAGAGTTAGGAACATAAATATTGAGTGAGATGAAGAGTGAAGTGTTCAGGGTTCGAACCTTATTACTAACAACTAACATTTGCCTATAAAAAACAATAGTGGGATTCAGTGCATGTGTATTCCACATCTTAATTTGTAAGTTTCTTTTTTTTTTTTAAAGTTAATCTGTAAATTTCTTAAATGAAAATTTATAGATTCTTAGACAATAATTACGTTCTATATAAGGATAAAAATGTTTTCAAAGATTGAGATAAATATTTTGAATCTATTCCATAGATAGTACTATATCTTCAATCTTAAATATTTAAATGTGTACATAAGCAGGGTGTTGCTCTCGCCTAGAGATTTTAAAGTGGCTCTGACTCACTCGGATTGACCCATTATGGGATGGCCAAAAGGTGAGTCAACTCACCTTGAATTTGCTAGTTTTTTTTTAAACCAATTGACTCAATTAAATTTAAAAAAAAAAGTCATACTAAATATAAAAAATTAAGAATAGTATTAAAATTGGAAAAAGGTCAAAAGTATAAAACAAATATAGCTATTAATAAGTAAAAATAAAAAATTGAATTGGTTCAACTCACCCCACCTTGGATTTATGGGCTAAGTTAAAATATTTATTTTAAAAAATCATCTAAATAAATGGGTTAACTCATCCAAGTGAAATAAACATAATAAAAAAGTTTTTAAAATATGTAAAGGTTGAAAGGGGTTTCAACTCCAGAAAAGTCAGATTTTACATGGTTGAACCTGGTTAGCTCACGAGCAAGAACCCATATTCTCTCCATTAGGCTTAACTAAAAGCCTTTTGGAACTCATTTGATAATAGTAGACTTACTAATGGGATTTCATAAAAGTTTAAGAGGATTTGACAATATTCTCTCTGTTTTTTGTATTAACTACGATATTATACAATCAGTAATCATAAGACTAATCTTTTGTGTCACTTCCACCGTTCTAAATGGTAGAAAGAATTCTCTCCATTTCAAAATCAAGTAAACCCACCAACTTCAGAAAAAAAAAATAACAATGAAATTACAGATTGTCTATCAAAGGCAGATTTCAAATTCTCGAGCCTCAGTAATGTCATGGTCATAAGCAAAAACATGGATCAAGTGAACTAACCTTTTATCTAACGGAGAGAGATCAGATCTACACTAGTCAATCATAAAATATATAGAATAAACTGAATCAAAAAAAAAAGTGTATATATACCTTTGCAGAAATCTTCTAATTGAGTGCAGACATCTTGATCCACCTGCTGCACATAACCAATTGAGAGAAAAAAAGGTTCAAAAAGAATACTAGCTACAACTTAAACATATGGATGGACATTGAAGCATGATGTAATGAAATTCATTTCAGATGAGTTAATCAATATCTTCATGGAGAAATTAAGATTGGAGAAATTAAGAGAAGATTTATGACATGTTTATAGATCTTATTACATTTGATTAAAGATCTGAATCAATCCTGAAGAAGAAAAAATTTATGAGTAGTTTTTGAGTATCATATACAATTGATTCTGAGAAAATTATATAAGTCGATCTAAACATGCGACATAGGTTTAAGTCACTATCTCCATTACTTGACAATCAGAATTCAGAAGCTAGGGCAAAAAAGATGGGGTACAAACCTTGTGCGCAGAAAATGACCGTGCTCTTACGCAGTCCTCCACTACTAGAAAAAAGGCTATGGGGGCGGCTTTGGCTTTGGCTTTGGTGTAGCGGATTTCCTTTTTTTTTTGTGAAAAAGCCTCTTTGATAAAAGTTACATATATGATCGAAATAAAAAGAATAAAAGTATATTAAACTATGAATTATGGAAAAAATTTATTAGTAAATAAAAATTAAAAATAATAAGTCATTATATATAAAGGAAATAATAATAATTTTTTAATCTGACTTTGGTAAGTTGTTATTTGTTAAATTTACATATATATTTCATGTAACTGCTAGGGGTATTATCGGTATACCACTGTAACAACTATATACGTTACTTGTTGGATACATGCTTACTCATTAATCAATATCATCATAGTGGACTTCTCTAAGCCAGATCAGACTGTCTTTAATAAGCATACTAACTCTAATTAATTATTTTTGTAAAACTAATTAATGCATGCAATTATTGTTTTGCATAATTCATTACTTGAATAAGAATATCATTATGACTTTTTTCGTTGAAATTATTATTTCATAAGTAATTTTATTCAATATATATATGTGTATATTATTTTCATATAAATATTGTTAATATTACTTATTTCATCTTTTATATTTATTTATTATATTTTTTCAAAGAAAATTAAATAGTAAAAAATTAAGGCCTTTATAAAATTCCTATTTTATATTTTTTATTTAATATATTTATGTTAATTTCTTTAATCATTTAATTTAAATCTATAATTTGGTCACTAAAAAAATTAAATCTATAATTATAATTATATTTAAAAATAATATTTTACTATTTTTTTGTTACAATTTAAAAATATTATTTTACTATAAATTTTTATTTAAAATTTACATATTTCAGAAAAACTTCCGTACAATGAACGTGTTAAAATACTTATAGTATAATTAATTACTAATATACAACAATTATCCTTTACCAATTTTCTACCTTCTTGTACCAATTAGGATGAATTTGATTGAGTGCAACTAGTTCAAGAACAACCATTTATCCAAAAACAAAAAAAAAATAGTCAAATTAGTCCTGAGCTTGTAAGCGAGTTTGATTTTATTTTCTCTAAGGAAAAATGACGTTTTGTAGCGGTCAAAAACCGCAAGTATGTAATTGTAAAAATGACCGCCACTAAATGTCATTTTTCCTCATGAGGACTAAAATCAAACTCACTTACAAACTCAGAGACTAATTTGATCATTAACTAAAAATAGAAGAACAACCATATGCTTTAGTTATAAAACCCCATTCTCTCATATATTTTTTTAATTGCGGTAAAAAATAAATGGACTCCAAAAACTCTTGGCATAATCCATCTAATATATAAACTAACAAATTTAATTTAATCTAAAATTCTGAGAACATCTGGAGTTTTAATAGATATTTGTATTCATAAAATTATTCAGCACCACTTAATGCTATCAGTTTAATAGATTTGTGCTATATGGGTAAAAGAGTTTTACACTGACATTCAATCATATTATGGCACATAAGATAAACACTTGCATTCGTTTTTATTTTAATTAAAAAAAATTGTGATTTGACTGAAATTAATTGAATATTTTTTATAGGTAAATGTTAGTTGTTAATTGTTAATAAATTAGTTCATTCGCCATGATTTGAACCCTAATCCTTCACCCTGCAAATCTTTTTATTTTCCTTAACTCACCAAGTGAACTATCCTTCCCTCAATTTGTGTAAATAAACTTTGCACAAATAGTACGCATTGCTTTAATTCTAATTTTATTCATTTCAATTATACACAAAATAAAAAAATTTACTATTTCTCGAAAAGCTATGCCTTATTATATTTCCAACAACCCCCTCTCTCAATCTAATAAAATAAAAATGTTATATAAAATGTAAAATAAGATAAAACCAGCCTTCTTTTATGTGCATCGATGTTAAATTCTGCATTATGATTAAAATTATTAAGAGTTTAATTTCTATGCACCGACGGTCTTTGAAATATGATTGGTTGACGGTGTAAAAAAATTTTGCACCGTCGGTGCATCATCCTTTTTCTCAATTATTAATCTTTCTGATAATAATTAATTTGTGCGATTGGTGTATGGTTGATTATGTTTTTTTTTCTTTGGTGGATGTTGCTAATTGTTCGAAAAACGGTTGTAGACTCAACAAATGTCTTTTTTGGAATTTGAACTCGTACTCTTATCTTTATGGAACTTTGACTTTAAACATATATATATATATATATATATATATATTTTGGTCTTGACCAAGGGATTCCCAGAGCCGACATCCGTGAGACTAATCCCTCGCCCCACGGTCAGCGCACTAAGCGGTAGGGGGCTGGCCAAGGAGTTTTTTCTATTCGCAAGAGTTAGGATTCGAACCCCCAACCACTTGCTTAAAGGATGAAGTGCTGAACCACTACACCAACCCACTAGGTTATATATATATATATATATATATATATATATATATATATATATTTATTATTTATTTTTTTATTTTATCGTTATTTATTTTCATTTTAGTGTATAATTTTATAATGAAAACGAGCTAATTTGGGTCGACGATTCTGTTTTGGGTTTGTATGTTATTCTTCTCTGAAAGTTGTTGCCGATGCAATCAAATGTTTGGATGGTTTTAGAGTGGGTGGGGCATCGTTATCTGTGACTCTGGCAAACACCCCTCGGAAGGCAACGATGGGAGGTGTCTTTCTGAGTTGTTTGGCTTCTCAAAAGGTTGTAAACGTTTAAGCTCGAACTTGGCGAGATGTGTTAGTGGGGAGAGGAAGAATGCATGTTCGGCTGTTGATGAGGAAGTTGATATGCTCTGGGACTCCGATTCTGCTAGGGAAACTGTTCATGGTGCTAGGATTCCAGTCGATGTGCTTTTTCCTGAACTTTTGGTGTCGAGCTCCTATCAGGTGGGTGAGGAATCACCCTACTTGGACGAGTTTTTAGGGGCACCCTTTGGACGAGTTTTCAAGGACTCCCTCTTTTTCTAGCCATGATGAGAGGTCTTTTTTGGTTGAGGATCTTTTCCCATACTGCTTTCGATTAGAGAGTTTGGAGATGTAGGTTTGTGAAGTAGCGATTGTAACGCTCCAATTTCTCAACTGAGGAATCACATTAATAACCTAACAAAGTCTAAGGACTATTCTGCAATCCCTAAAAACCAAGGGATTTTTTTTTCTGAAAAACAACTAAACACTTCGGCTAAAAGGTTGGAAACATATCATAACTTTATTTAAATAACCTGTTTCCCGATATACTCTCGTAATAGTTTACAACACCATAAGTAAGGTTCGGGCTTTAATAACAGAGTTCTCAAATAGTAAGGGAGACTCAAACATAATCCATAAAGGAGAAGCAAAGTTGCTTCTCACACCTCTACTCCACCGCCCACGACCCGATCTCCAACTCGAGCAGCTAAGCTTCGGCGGAAGGATCTCCATCACCTAATAGCGTTAAGCGCCCAAACAACAAGTAGCAAATAGAAAGGGTTAACTCCATGCAATTACCATGTATAAAAGAGAAAATCATGCTATTCAAATTTAATTACCTAGCATAGTAGATAAACTAGCAACATAACTCAACTCATATATCAACAACTTAACATAGATTAACTCAGATAGTAATAACCTCAACAATGTAACATCAAATCAGATATCAATAAACCAATAACTAAAATCCAACAACATAGGGTCAGGTGTTAATTCCCTATAATGCAACTATATGCTGCTACCAAAATGGATCGATCAATAACGTCTCTCAAGACGGGACAATGATAGGACCACACCTCCTCATTGTCTCTTATAACGTCTCACAAGACGGGACAATCATAGGACCACACCTCCTGATCGCCACTTATAGCGTCTCACAAGACGGGACAATCATAGGACCACACCTCCTGATCGCCACTTAGCGTCACAATGGACGGGACAATGATAGGACCACACCTCCTCATCGCCTCTTATATCACCACACAGGGCGGGACAATCATGTGGAACGACAACCACTGAATGCCATTAAGTTCAGCCCTATATGCCAAAATCAATCAACAATAATCACGTCTTATCCACTTGAAAGCAGTAATGACGGAAACCAGTAAACGGCCGAAGCCTCTCAGAAAACGGAGACACACGTCTCAATAAGTTCACTCGGCCGAAGCCTCCAGAAAACATTTTCCCAGTTCAACATAATATTCATAATCATCTGCCAATCAATATAAACATCTTCATCTCAAACGCATGCAGTGCGATAAAAGCATGCAAGACTCAAAGACACTCTAAAATCGAGTTACCCTTACCTCCGTGAGTAGAAGTTGGGCATGGAAGTTGTGAACCTAGAACAAGGAAACACAATCATCAACACAAGCCTCACTAGAAACAACACTATCTAATAACACTAATCGAAATCGTAAAGAAAGTTTTTAAAGCTTCGGAGTTCCTATATAGGCACGAATTGACAACAGAGACTTCGTTCGCTAAAACGAGCATAACTCGAGCTACAGAACTCGGAATGACACGAAACCGGAGCCAAAATTTCGACAATTGAAAGAGCTACGTAATGGCTCAAGTCATAGAGACCCAAAAATTATTTTTGGACACGGTACCCTAACAAATAGGTTTCGGCCACTCTCAAAAATAGTGTTTCTGAACTTTTTCTTCGATCTAAATCAATTCCTAGGTATTCTTAGGCAATATCTAGGCCAGGGAAACTCTCAGAAAAATTATCGGATCGAAAACTAGAACAGGGGTATTTTGGTCAAGATTTTTAGCTCGGAAACTCAAAATCAGAATTTCGAAAAACAAATTAGATGGGGTCGATACCAACGACGATTATGACTACTAATCCTATTGACGCTAAGCTCAGTCGAGAGTTTTAAGCCTAAAGGATGAAACTTTAGCCAAAAATGGGGTTTTCAAGCAGAATTGAAACTCGACGGCAATTCGGCGAGATTCGGCGAAATGTAATCGCTAAACATGCTCTTGGGCATGCAGGGAATAAGTTTAGATAGAGAGATCGAGTTATTTGGACAATTTTACAAAAAGCTCAAAACTTTGAGCATAGAAAGACATAGAGAAAAACGACAGAATTGACGATCAGAAGTAAGGAATAGCATCTATACCTCGATGTCGATCCCACGCAACTAGAATCAGGACGATTGAACAAGAAACGAGAAATCGGCTCGGAATCCTCTTGCTCCTCCTTGCTCTCGGCCAACTTGGGGAAAAAGTGAGGAATTGTGGACTGATGATGATTTTGAAGGAGAAATGGTGGTGATTAGTATATTTATGTCTTGTGTTGTCAAGTTACAACATATATATAAGTGAATGAAATGGAAAGATATGTACCAAGGATCAGATAAGGACGGATTGGTGGAGGGATAAGGATGGATAGATATTTTGTAAAGATATTTTGAGAAGATATTTTGTAAAGATATTTTGAGAAGATATTTTGTAAACCGGTACAGATTTGTTTAGATATCTGAGGATTTAACTCATAGAGTTAAGATAAAAATATAAGAGTGATATATTATTATATCAAAAATTATGGGGAACTCTATGAAATGATAAAATATAAATTTGAATCACTTTGAGCAAAATAAAATGATCTATGAACCAAGAAATGAGTAGAAACTGAGCTAGAGAATAATTGTGAGACAATTAGAGCAAATATGACGTCGTCATATTATGCGTCTGAGCTAAGTACAATTTATAGGAAATGGAACACGCGGAAAAATGAAAATTTTGCGATTCCGATTTTTTTCCTGCACCTTCCTCCGTGAATCCTAAGATAGGTTCTGGCGACAGAATTCCAAAACTCAAAAGAGGTTTCTTGGAATTAAGGTAGACAATCCAAAGTCGGTGTAAATCTATTTTACCCGAAAAACTACTTTTTGCAGTGAATGTCGGATGGGAAAACTTCTTTATGAAGAAAGATTGGAAGCATCAAAAGAAATGAGTGTACGCGTGTGGAATCTTTGTTTGAAGCTCCGAATAGAAAAAGACTTCATCAACCGCTTATTCTAGGTTTCTTGAGCTATCAGGGTTTTAGTTTCGGCAAACCTCCGAGAATTAGAATCGGACGTTCGTGCATTCCAGGGTTTCGCATCGAAATGCTTGTCATGGGAGAATTAAGAGAAGTTCTAACATTTCTCTGAAGATTTTTGGAATTAGTTTCCATCGTGTCTTTAAGTGCAAATTAGTCATTTACTAACGTTTTCGCCCTAAGGCGGAAGTGAATGAAACTCGTGCTATAGCCTATAGCGACTATATAACTATTCTTAACCATTTCCTGAACCTTCTTCTTCATAACGCTAATCCAAACATTAAACGAAAGTCAAGTTCCTCTCACGCTTACACAAAATCCTATGCGTGAGTTGGAAATTATTTATTTATTTAATTCTAAAATCCTGGGTCTTACAGCGATCCTGTCGCAGCTTTTTGATGAGGTGGCTCAGTTGCAAGGTCATGTATATGAAGAAGAGAAGAAGATGGATGGTGATCGATCATTGGTTGTTGGGCAGGTTTTAAGAAGTGATTGGGGAGGAGGGCTTGAGTTTAATTACCCCTAGGTGTCGTGGACGACCCCAGAAGCTGGCTTTGCTGTCCTCTACGGCTAAGGATAAATCCCATAGGCCTAGGGGGAAACCCATAAATGTTGAGAAGAGTGAAAGGAAGAAGGTTCAAGATGAGATTTCTAGTGACTTAGATGTAGTAGAAGCCACAACCTCTCTAGAGGCTCATGAAGGGAATCAACTGATGCTTCTTGCTAGCGGAGTTTTCGTAACCACTTGGTGTTATGCCTAGGGCAAGGAATGCTCTATTGATGGGGAAATACTTGGGCATGAAGTATGATTCTACGGATGAGGTTGCTTTGGACCAAATTACGGCTCAGATTGATGCTTGAAGGCCTCCTTAATTAGGGAGGTTGTAAGTGGCTTGGTGTTTCTATTCGGAGTTTGGGTGATTTATCCGTTGGTCCTGATGTGGTGGGTTGTCTTTTGGCCTTTGATTTCTTCTGGTCCTTACCTTTGGTCTTTTAGCTTTTAGGTTGGTTTTTGTTGTATCAGGTTTTCTTTGTTTTTGGTTGGTTTTGGGGTTCTTGGGTGTTGTATAGCTTTATAGCTTGTTGTCTTTTGGGGACCGTCCTTTGTCGAGGGGTGATTAGCTTTTTGTTGTTACTGATCACCCTTGTCTTCGTTGTCTCTTTTTAGCTTTGTTCTCAAAACTGTGACACCTTTTACTTTTGAAAAAAAAATAGAAAAGAAAAAGTACTAGTATAGTCAAAGGTCAAAATTTGAAAGTTGGACTTACTTTTTTTAAGAAAAGAGAAGAATATATTGAAAAAGAATAAATCATTGGGAACAAACCTCTACCAAATAAGGAAAAAGAGTTAAAACAAAGCTAAAGAGAAAACCAAAAGAACCAAAAAAACAAAGACTAACTAACTACAAAATTAAATAATAATATTTTGCTAATTTTTTTTTTAAACAAACTTCTATTCAAAGAAGAAAAGCATGAAAGTCATTACATTACCGCTAAAAACAGAAAAACCTCCAAAGGAACCTCCTCAACCCAAATTAAATTTTTTTATGGAAGGGGAAAACCAACGAGAAAACTAATAAAGCATCCATCATAGTTTCACATCAAAAGCTCAAAATGAACGGTAAAATGGCAAGCATAGGAAAACATTGAAGCTGACAAGTATTCATTTGGCACCAGAAAAATGATAAAAGTTACAAACTTGCTACTAAACCTAGAATGGTAGAGATTGTTCAATGGTTATCGACCTCAAAAGTAGAGTTTGGTGCAACGCCAGTACCTACGCTTCGCATTATACTTGATGGTTTTTTCGGTCCTCATGTGGATCCAGTAAGGGATGGGCCTATTCTACCTCATCTTCTTGGCCAGCTTCTTCTTGATCCTGAACGTCTTGTAGGATGGCATTTTCATTGTGAGCCGCAACACCTCCTTCACTCTGAAACCCTAATTCGAGTCCTCGCACCTTTCACCCAAACTAAATTAGCATAGGTGGAAGTACTCCTAGCCATAAAATCAGCAACTAATTTTCTAGTATGACGAACAAAAGACAAGCTAACATAATCAAAAACAGAAATAAAAGAGTGACAATCACGAATAAAGTCAGTTAAATAAGAGCCACCAACAACATGTCGCTTCCACCCTTGGTACAGCTAAAGACAATCCGTCTTGAAATAAAAAGATCGAAACCCAAGCTCAGACGCCTGAACAATCGCCCAATTGGTCGCTTCCTATAAATTTAAATTACCCTTGAGCATGTGTCCTATCAATGAAGAAGAAAGGATGAAAATGTCTCGAGTACCATATGGATCAGGGATAGGAAGTCTTATGTATGCTATGATGTGTACTAGACCAAATATTACTCAAGAAATTAGGAGGTCAGACAACTTATCACAGATCTGAGTAAAGAGCATTTGAATGTTGTTAAGACAGATCCTTTGATTACATTAAAGGAACCCGAAGTGTTGTATTATGTTTTGGGGATTAGAATTCACTATCAAAGGACTCAAACATTGCATTGTAAATGATCTTAATAAAAGGGAATCTACTACTGGCTATGTGTTTACACTTATAGGAGGAGCAGTGGGGATGACAATTTTGCCCAAACCCATGGGTACCCGCCCGAACCCGATCCAATTTGTCAGACAAAACCCGAGTTGACTGGATTTGGGTTTGGGTTTGGATTTTGCCCGTTACTGTAGTAGTTTATGGGTTTGGATTTGGTATTAGTTAAACATGTGCCCAACCCGCCCGAACCCGAACTCAAAGATACCCGAAACATAAAATTACAAAAAAAACCCTGATATATATATTTATAAACTTTGTTCTTAGTATTTGACGATTAATGATACTTTTGTATGTTTGAAAAAGTAAACTCTAAACTATTGTTCTCTCACTTTGGTGATGGATGAGGATGATGAATTGTATTTTTTTTTTCTTCCTTTCTATGAATTTCACCTTTTTCTTTATGAAAGTAGGATCAGATTCTGGGACGAGTTGCTATTTTACGTAAGTAATGGGTTTGGATTTGGGTTTCGGATTTTACCCGAAACCCAATGGGTTTGTGCATGGATTTCATTTTACCACCCATAAGTGTTTGAGTTTGGGTTTGGGTTTGGATTCTGGGATTTAGGTTTGGGTTTGGTAATTGTAAAACTGATGAAAGGATATTTAATGAAGAGGTTTTCCTCCACTAACTACTATCAAATCCCTTTCAAGACTCAATCGTAGTATAATATCTGGTTTTGTCGTCTCCACAGCGATTGTGTTGCTACGTATAAATCTCACTAACTAGATGCTGGATGAATGGTTTAAAAAGTAAAATGTGGGTTTATTTAAATAAAGGAAAAACTATAATTAAAGCGATAAAAGAAGTTCACGGAGACAAACAAAGATGAAAGTGTATTTGGAAAATGATTCACTCGATTTACAACTTATTCTCAACCAATATACTTTTATAAGATGAAGCTAACATTTAAGATGCCGATAAGAGTTATTCACCTATTAATGCCTTAGCTAAGTGAATCTACCAATTAAGAACATAACCTTAATTCCTTAAGCCCTAGTGATCATAAAAGGAGCATTATAGCATATACCTACTCGATAAGACATTCTCAAGTTCTGTTCCTAACCCAAGAAGTTCATGTCCTAGTGGATAGAATCTCTGACTGTCACTCAAGAAATCCTAATAGTTCCTACTAGATAATCCTATCCTAGAGAGGTGAGTATCCCGACTTGTCACTCAGTATAGATCTCTTTCCCAACTCATGATATTCATACCTAAGAGTTTATGTCTCCTATTGTCACCTAGAAAACCTAAACCCTACCTAAGACATGCCTTTCTTAAGATGACCGATGCAAGGGTGGTTTCTCTCATTAACTAAATTCACACCAACTTCTCAATTGTCATGCAAATCCTAAACAACATCATATTGGCAAAAGATACATGAACGCGCAAAGAGAATTAATAACCAAAGACATAGGAATTTTTCCCCTTTATATGAACTAAGTCTATATTAAATCATATCAATTTCCTAATCTATTTACGAATTAATATAGACCCTTAAAATTATCAATCGACCAATAGAAGCATTAAACATAGAGAGAAACACCAAATAATGAAAACTCATACTTATAATTGCATAATAGTATATTGAATAAGAGACAAATCAAGTTATATCATCTCAAATACTAAAAGACAGTCAACACAAAAATAGGAAAAGAGAAAAGCAAAACCCAAAATAGAACGGAGCCATGGACATCCGGAGAAGTTGTCACCTCCTCTATGGCCCTGACACCGGCCCTCAAGGGCCTAGCCTTCCTCTCCACCAAGAAATTTCCTCCAAGTCTCCCAAAATTATTTATTAGGTTTTGGAGAAAAGAAAGATGAAAAAGATTGTCAAAAACTAGGTTAAAAACTGATTTTATAGGTAGCGTTTGGTAACGGAACAGAACAGGACAGAACAGGATGGACCAGAACAAGACATTAATTCTATGTATACTGTGTTTGGTGAACATAGCACAGAACGAGACGATTAGATCATGTTTCGTGTTTGGTACATGTTAAACAGAACAAAACTATCAGTTTAATTACATATATACCCTATATCAAAATTTGACTATTAAGTCTTTAACTATTTTAATTGAATTTCCGAGACAAAATTCTATCTGACAACTCAAATTGGCCAATATAAAATTATAAAAAGAAATAGTAAAAATGTAATACTGTAGAAGAATAATTAGAAATCGTAAAGAAAAGCATAACAAACTTTGATTGTAATTTTTTTTTAAACATAACAAGCATTGATAATTAAAAGGCAAAAGAACCTGTGTGCCTGAAGCAATTCGCATACGGGATTTGCAAAGAAACATGGTATTATTGGTTAAGCAAATCGCAAATAATTCCTAAGTGAAGAAGTGAAAGAGTAAGTACCACTTCTAGAGTAAGTACCACATCCATGTGGAAGGTTATGATTTTAATTTTTCTTTTTTTTTCTTCTTCCTCCTTCTCCTTCTCCTTCTCCTTCGAATCATTTATCTATGAGTCCGGAAGTACCATAGTAATAAGCATGAATTCTGAAGATTCATAGCCTTACCGTCCAGAAGCACTGTAATTGAATTATTTTGCATGAATCAGGAAGATTCATAGCCTTACAGTCCAAAAGCACTGTAATTGAATTATTTTGCATGAATCAAGAAGATTCATAGCCTTACAATCCAGAAGCACTGGAATTGAATTATTCTGAAAGAATCATGAAGATTCATAGCCTGCAATCCAGAAGCATTGTAGTTGAATTATTTTAATGAATCATGAAAATTCATAACCTACGAGTCTGGAAGTACCGTAGTTGATTATCTAAAATATGAATCCTGAAGATTCATTGGAAAAAAATATATGAATCCTAATATATGTTTCCTGAAGATTCATAACCTACGAGTCTGGAAGTACCGTAGTTGATTATCTAAAATATGAATCCTGAAGATTCATTGGAAAAAATATATGAATCCTAATATATGTTTCATGAAGATTCATAACCTACGACTCTGGAAGTACCGTAGTTGATTATCTAAAATATGAATCCTGAAGATTCATTGGAAAAAATATATGAATCCTAAAGATTCATAACCTATGATGAATCCTGAAGATTCATTGGAAAAATATATGTTTCCTGAATATTCATAACCTACGAGTCTGGAAGTACCGTAGTAGAATTTTTTAAATATGATTCCTGAAGATCATATCCTAATTGTATTGAGATATATTCTCTTTGAGCTATGAGTCCATAAGTACCATAGCATGAATACACAAAGAACAGTTCTTGGAGAACTAGAAATTTATATGAATATTAAATCTCAAAAAGATTCAATCGATTTACTGGATACGTTTGAGATAAATTACTCTATGATTTAGTTGACTTGATCATTCTTCATTCCTTCCTTGATGTGAATGAAATATTATTGAATCTTGCCACTAGAAGTGGAAGAGATAAAGAAAGGTCATGAGATATATCATAATGGGGAGAGATCAAGAAAAGATTCATAAAATATACTATATTATTAAATTGATCTCTATATTGAATTTACTACTTTTTATATGATTTGTTACATAAATCATTTTCTGATAATTGATTAAGTTAAATTGTGATATCTTATCTTTTAAATTGAATGACCAATATATGTAAAGTTTGTAACAAATCTAAAACCTTTTGATCAAAATATATATATATATATATATAATTTTTTTAAAGTCGTTTATATCTTTTGAAATAACAAAATGAAAAAAAAAAATTGACCGTGTATTTATATTAGTTGAGAATTTTTTTTAACTAAAGGAAAAAAAACATTCTTATCGTTTCTTTTTTTCCAAGATGTACTTATATAATTATTGTTTCTCAATACATGAATGATTATTTGGTTATGATTTTTTTTTTAAATTAGTATCTAAATCTCTATTAAATCTTAAAGGAATTTTTTTCTAATATGTGTAAATATTTATGAGATTATGAAGAGAGTATATTTAGGAATAATTCTATGGGTTTATTATAAAAATATTTTATTTATGATAAACAAATTTGTTTACATATATTTGGACTTCCTTCTTGTATCATAAAGGAATATTTAAACAAACTTAGCTATTTGAAATAAACAAAAGAAGATGACCCTATAGTCTTTTGTCAATATCTACATTATAGTTCCTGAAGAACTATATCATTCCCATTATAAATGATCAAGTTGATTGAAAAAGATGTGTGTCTATCATGTAAGCTACTGAAGTAGCTTTATTAAGGAATGATTGAGATATTCCCTGAAGTGAATATTTCAACAAACATGACAAAAGTTGTGATCCTTTTAAGGAATGAGTAATTGTCCCTGAAGGACATCAAATGATATATTTGATATTGTTTCATGAAATGAAACTTTGTGGTGGCTCTCTAGAAGAAGCCTATGAAATTTCAAAGCAATATCTTAAAAGGGATCATTGACACTCTTGAAAAGATCCATTGATCAATAATCTTATATTTTTTGAAGAAACAACCCCAGACGCGGTTTCAATCCTAAAAATGGTATTTGAATCAATGGTTGATGTGACCATGATAATGACTCCTCATATCGAAAGTCTTCTTGACACAATGTAGTGGTCAAACGACGTGTCCTATTGACACAATGATGAAGCGAATTGCAGGGCAATTGCTAATAGCTTGTTGAGGGGGAGCATAATAATATGGTTGTGACTCACACTTAGGGGGAGAATGTTGACAATTGAAGTGTGAGTTAGAGTCTCACATTGGCGCATGATCTCATGCTTTCTGCCCCCCTTATCACCCCCTAAATTGATATCAAAGTATACAAATATAAAGAGTATATATAAACATTGTTGCTAGATATTGCTCGGATCAGTAGTAATCCAGACATGTAAAGGTGTCAAACCTATTGCGTTTTCCCATGCGATGGATATGAGTTAAAGGAAATTATGAGATGTAATACTCATCTTGTGACACAACTGTTATGTACACATATTCCTTATTAATTTGAAAGTCTTGAAGGACTTTATTTACATCTAATTGATGTAACGATAAACTATGGGTTGAAAATATCAAAATCCTTGAAGGATTTAAAATGCCAGAAAATTTTACTTCAAACATTGAAGTACTATTTTGAATGAGAAAGTTTTATATATGGAACAAATTGAATGTGATTGGCAGGACCGGTTAGACCATCCCGAGTCTTATGATGCGAAAGCATATGAATTCATATGAGCACTCATCGAATAACCTGAAGATTCTTCAATATGAGGAATTCTTATATATTGTTCTCATGACCAATTAATAATTGGTAAAATATATGGGTTTGAATCCTGCATACTCTTGAGTATATTTGATGCATGTGCACGTATTCACTCCTTTTATAGGTCATTTAAGTATTTCATAAATTTATCGATGCATCGACTAAATGATCAAATATATGTCATCAACTCTCAATATTGATAGAGTGAAAATTCCAACTTTGATCAAGTTGGTAAATGACATGATTTTGAATATCTAGTTGCACATGTTCGTATTAAAATTATCTAGCTAAGTTGTTTAGTTAAATGCCTCATATTTATAGCTAGACAATTACATATGAGAAGAAATATCCTTATTTATGGACATGTGATTTTTCAATTAGAATCATTGACACGCATCAAGCCAACAATTCATTAGAATTCTCTCCATTGCAATTGGTTCATGGTCAGGAACCTAATATCTCCCATCTAAGAATTTTTAATGTGCGTTATATATTTTCAATTGCTCCACCACAACGCACTAAGGTGGGACCACAAGGAAAGCTGAGATTATGTAATCAATTTGAGCCATTACCGATATATACTTCATATCTTACTTGTTGTTTCTCAGCATTAGGGGAGAAATAATTAAGGAGCTCTGAAAATTTGTAAAGAATGCATATGTATACTCGCACTATGAACCTGAAGTTCAAAATATGCATTCTCTGACCTAAAATGAATTATTAAATTCCTTATATGCTGCCAATGCCCTTCTCTAACTTACTATCCCAGGTGGAAAATATGTCATTATTATTAGACTAAGGCATGCCTAAAACTTGGTTCAAAAAGATATATCCTTGAGAAGGAAGATGGTCTTGTTGAGGAGGCAAACTATCTTGAAAAGTGTAGAGACTACAAAAATGTTTATTCCTCCTGAAGAGGTCCAGGTACCTGTAATTATTTATTGAAGAGATCTCATATGATTATGTCTCTACAAGTTGAAACAAGGAACCAAGAATATGAAGAATTGTCGACATGATGCAGTAGCGCTCAATATTAGAAATATGTGCGAGAATCTTGAGCCCCAAAAAGAATGAATGGGTATGATTGTCCATAAATAGAAAGAAGCAATTCATTTGCTGAATTTAAGGGTTTTTGGACCTCATGTCTATACCCTAAAGGTATAAAGACGATAAGGCTTAAAGAGTCTTTGTAGTAAAATGAAATAATTTTGTCATATTTAAGACACACGTGACAATCGTGGTGGATACTTGGAGTTACAACTTATTTGTATGGCTCACTTGAGATTGATATCTATATAAAACTCCTTGAAGATTGTAAGATGCCTAAAACACACAATACATGTTCTCAACCATGAACAAATTACTAGATTGAAGCAATCTAGATGATTATTTGCTTAAGGACGGTCACAAAATGACCCAACTAACTCATGCATATTTATGATGAGATGTGAGATTGCTTATGTCATAATTAATGTTAATGATAATGATTAATTGGGACTCTAGAAGAGCTACCAAAGTTGTAGATTTGCTAAAGAAAGAATCTGAGATAAAATGGTTGAGAATGAAAATTTTGTCTAGCCTTATCAATTGAGTATCTAAAGGCTGAGGTATTTATGTACCATGGGACTTATATTGCAAAGATACTAAAATGATTTTATATGGACAAATCATGTCCATTGTGTGCTCTATTGATTATAAGGTCATTATATGTAAATAAAGATCCTTTTAGACCTTGAGAAAAGGATGAATTTTTACTTGGTCATGAATTATCAATAAGAGCATTAATGTATATTTCTAGTCATACATAAAATAGTCTTTCTTAAAGACACAATGAATATGAGTTTATTTTTCCCCTATATGTCCAAGATTGATCTAATTGGTTATGCAGATGCTGTATATTTGTGTAAATATCTCAAACAGGTTACTTGTTTACATGTGGAGGAACAACCATTTCATGGAGATATGTGAAACAAACTGTGATAGCCACCTTAGCTAACCATGCAGGAATATTAGCATTACATGAGGCAAGACAAGAATACATTTGGCTGAGATCCGTGATTAAATGCGTACTTGATGTTTGTGGTCTGTCCTCTGAAAAGATGCCGCTAACAACTATATATGAAGATAATACTACATGCACTGCTCAATCAAAAGAAGGATACATCAAGGGAGATAGGACAATGCACATATCACCGAAGCTCTTCTTCACTCATGATCTACCAAAGAATTGTGACATAGACATCCAACAAATTCGTTCAAGTGATAATTCGGCAGACTTATTTACGAAGACTCTTCCAACAACAACATTTGAAAAGCTTGTGCGGAATATGAGAGTTCGTCGACTCAAAGATCTCAATTAAAATGCATTGTACTCTTTTTTCCTTAACCATGTTTTTTTCCCATTGGGTTTTTCATGGTAGGGTTTTTAATGAGGCAATGTATAAAGACGAACTATAGAATGATGTACTCTTTTTCCTTCACTAGGTTTTTATCCCACACTGGGTTTTTCTTAGTAAGATTTTAATGAGACACATTCTTAAGGGATGGTCATCCAAGGGGGAGTGTTATGAATATTTGGATGCCCATCAGAGTTAGGAGTCCATGGGACAGACCCATATGTATACTTGTTCAACACTCCAAACTTAATAATATAAATACAAGGGAGTCTGCACCTAGCAGAGCATCCCCATCAGACTATTTCTCTATATCTCATACATATCTCTTCCTCTCTTTACATACTTGTGTACTCTTTATTCATAACAACTGATACACAGACAATTTTAAGCATGAATTGTTCAGTGGTTTGGTACGTATTGCGATCGTGGAAGGAAATGCCTCATTCATTCATCGAGATTGGAAGTGATGAATGATGATGATAAATATTACAAGTGAAATCACAAATCAAATCTGCAATTGAAATAAAACAGAGGAAAGGCTTCTTTCAGTCATCAAAACTGGAATTGATGATGATAAATATGTTCGCAGGGAAAAAATGGAGTTCTGATACAATGAAAATGGTGGGCAGTTGCAGATGGGAATGAGGGTTTGATGATGAAGAGAAGCAAAAGCGTATGTGTTGGGGAAAATAATAGAATTAACCTAAGGGTAATTTTGCCAATATAAAATATTTTAAAAAGTGTTATGTTCCGTTCCCTTCTGTTCCGCCCTTTTCCAGGGAACCAAAATGTCCCGTTCCTGGAGCCTTTGTCATGTTCCGTTCCATCATAAAAACACAACAGACACAGAACGAAGCCCAAATGTCATGTTCCGTTCCCTTCCCACCTGTCTGCCAAACGCTACCATAATGACTTTTCGTAGCCGGTGCATTTTTGTCTTTTTATGATGCAGCAGATGTTCCTGTGCGTTCAGGTGCACCATAACACGGTGCAACCTCAGGAGCATGGACGTTGGATAACAGGGTCTGCTACGTGGCGCGATCTGATGCGCTGGTACACGGTAAGATCCTGGACGCGCGGCACACTGGAACAGAGCCCATTAAAAGCTGTGAATTTCTTTTTCTTTTTCATTTTTTTCCTGATTTTCTCTCTCTTCTCAAATCTTCTCCTAAAATAACAATAAAATAAAATAAATAGAAGATAAAAATAAGATAGTAACTTAAAATAAACTTATCTAATCCTAAATTAAAGTAAAATCCTAATAATAATTAAATAGAAGATAAAACTAATTCAAATCCTAATAAAATCTAGAAAAATAATATAAAATGTAGAAAAATACTAAAACCAAATAAAAACATCAAAATGCATGAAATAAGCCTAAAGTGTCCTTAAATGACTAAAACATATTAAATAATATATTAAAATGCATGCAAATAAACTAGGAAAATAGCCTTAAATCCCGGGTCATCAAAAACCCGTGCCCGATCCTACCCATTGTCATCCCTAAGGAGCGGTAAGCTGGTTATCCAAATTATTGCATATTTTTTAGCTTTGTCTACTACAAAAAGTTGAATACATGGCAGCTATGCAAGCATGCAAGAAAGCAATTCAAATTCAAGGTTATTAGAAGAACTTGGGCACAAGCAACACGAAATCTATATACATATGTAAAGGAGACTTGAAAAAAATAGAATTAATCACATTAGAAATAAGCGCATTAAACACATTAAGAAAGACTACAAAGTCATAAATTAAAAATAATTTGTTATCAACTTTTGAATTTCTTATAAAAAAATCATTTGTTAAGTATTAAATAAAAATATTTAGAATTTTAATTATTAATAATAAACTGAGAAAAATTTATACCTTTTTTAAACAAAACAAAGAAATATATTTATATGTAAACTGTATTAAAAAATTAGATTAATTAAGTAAAAATAATATTATTTTAAAAAAATAATTAAGAAAAAATTAGTTGAAAATAAAAAAATGTCTCTATAAAGTATATATACTAATAACTATATCATATGCATGTATTATTTGAAAAATATTTTTTAAATATGTTTTTTGATCTATTTTGATAGTAGTATGAATTTGAATTTGAAACTCTCATTATCAGCTCCCCTTGGAATTAGGAGGAATTTTTGGTCGATTAATGATCATATATTGCACCTTTTTGGTTGTTTTCCAACGACTTTTAAGGATTACACTACCGCTGGTTTGACGGCGGGAAGCTCTATGGTAGCTAGGGAGGTTGTTGATGATCGGATTCCCACGACGTATGATGTTGGCACTTTGAGTTTTGATGGGCTTGTCGATTCTCGTCCATCGTTCTCCTGCTTTGAGGTTGGTGCTTGTTCTGGCTCCGCTCTTGCCAGGGGCCTTCAAGGGTGTTCGGAAGCTTTCTCAGTAGGTGCGGGGGAGGATGCTCTTGAGGTGGAGGCCGATGCTTATGCTGATGATCCCATTCTCGTTTTTTCCCCTCCGAGGCCCCATCCTCGTGGTAGGCCGAGGAAAAATTCGGGGACGAGGTGTGAGGGCTCTCGGCGGCCTAGGGGTCGTCCCTGTAAATCCGAGAGTGTGGTTCTCGCCATTGACACCGCGCCGCCTAGCCCTCCGTCTCCTTCGGGGCCTTATTTCACCCGAGCAAGGAAGACTTGGTTTCTTGCTAAGTCCGTAGGCATGTCTTTTCCTGGTAGTGATGAAGATGTCGTTCGAGGATTGGCTGAAGTTATTAAAGAAAATTTTCCTCCCAGGTGCTAGGGTAGTGGATTTTTTCTCTTTTGGGTGGTTGTTCGGGTTTTTCTTGGGTGGTTTGGTTTTTTTTTTTGGGTTTCCCCACCTCGTTGGGTTGTATCCTTCTTTTTATCATTGAATAAATCTCTTTGCTCTAAAAAAAAAGAATAAGTGGGGAAAGCACAATAGAGGAAAAGAACTTTAACCAAAGGTAAATAAATTTAAATTTACTAAATAAATTTTTACTATATTAAAATTATAACTTATTATACTAAAACTTATTATTCCAGTTAAAATATTTCAAGTTCACTTAATGTTTTTTCATATTATTCAATAAAAAAATTAATAAGATAAGATATAATTAAATAATAGAATAACACTCGGGGACTAATACTTTCCCAAGTGAGCATCTATGTTTTCAACCAGAAATATGACATCATACCCGTCCATAACCGAAACCATAACAATAAACCTCAAACCAGAACCTAAATCTATTGAACAGGTTACAACCCGGCCAAGTTGTTAAAATTACAACGCTATCTATTAATCGTTAATTATTAAATTTCATTAATATCTTTTATTTTCATAAAGAGAACTCTAATACAAGCAACTTAATGCATCAAAAAACGCTAATACTATTTATTCAGATATCTCAACACAATTATTTTTCGTTTATATTTATAATGAAAAAATATTTTAAATAGAATATTAAAAAATATTGTAAATAAACGATAGTAAAGTATTGAAAAATATAATTACACTATGGTAATTTTCATATAATATTGAAAAAATATTGTAAATAAACTCGTGCAACGCACGGGTATTATATCTAGTTACTATGTATTGTGACCGTCATAGTGTCTTACACATTGCAAGAAATTTAACCTTTCATGCAATGACAAAGCACATAGGAGTTCAGTATCACTTTATTAGAGAAGCAGGAGAAGAAGAAGTGTGGACATCCAAAAAATTTACACTAAAAACAACCTAGGAGATGTAATGTAATGATAAGTCAATCAACTCTGATAAAGTTGTATGGTGTAGGTCATTCTATTACCTTTTAGAAACGTAAGCAACATGAAACTATAAAATTGACAAACAATGTAGAGAACATTCTGCAAAAATAACTAAGTGAAAAATTGTCAGCACCGTAGGTGAATTGTTGTTAGTGTTTACTGTGGTACCTTATATTAGTTTAATGTATGGTACCCAAAATGAATTGACATAGTAATAAAGACTCACATACCACATGAGTCAGTAATTATATTTTCCCAATAATGTACCTTAAGTTTAATTGCGTTGATTCGATCAATATTAGGCATCTTCCTTTTTTAAAACTATGTTGCTCAAGCCCAATACCAGGTTTAAGGTTCACGGCAACCGCTTCAAGGTCGCGGTGGATGCCAACAAATGTCGCCGAAAGTTGAGTTGCCAAGTGAACGAGAGTCCCATTTGACCAAAATTATAGCTTTGAAAATTATAATTTCAATTATCACATGTCATAATTTACTAGACCACTTAATGTGAGTATTATATTGAAAAAAAATATAGGTACCACAAAATTCACCATAATTGTTTACCACTAGCACAAGTAGTGATATGAGGCCAGAATTATTCACAACTTGCATTAATTACTTAATTCACTTTTATTGTGAGAAATGAATGATTCAGTAAAATGAACAAGTTGTGAAATTATTTAGGTGCTGGAGAGAAGATTTCGAGAGAAATATTGTCTCTCCAGGGAGATCCTCCTAATGAATATTCTCCAATTTCATGAAAGTGTAAATTGTTCTCTCTTTATATTTAAAGAGAGTTATGGCATGTTTGGTTGCAATTTTGTTTTCAGTTTTTAAAACAATTTTCAAAAACAGTTTTCAGAAGAAGAAAACAGGTTGAATGACATGTTTTTCAACATTTAGAAAACTGATATCTGAAAACTAAAAACAGAAACTGAAAACATATTTTAGCTGTTTTGGTTTTTAGTTTTAAAACCGAAAATGATAATTTTTTGAAAACAGATCATACCAAACAAATTTTCTTTTTTTAAAAACTGAAACTGTTTTGAAAACAGGAAACAAACAGACCCTTATTGTAGTAACTATTGAGCCAAATAAAGGGTCAAAACAAAGGAGATGGTTAAAACTCGATGGATAAAACTCCACATTGGGTGATAAAGAGCAAACCATAAGTGGACCAGACACCACATATTTCACCCAAAATATTAATGCAATCGGTGTATGGGTCCTCACACGTATAAACAACCCAAACTTATCCTTAGCTTTCAATGTGGGACTTACTCACATTTGAAAATTCCCAACAGTCTCCCCCTCAAGTGTGAGTCCATCTCAAACGAAAGTTGGACTTGTATTCATCCAGAACCTCAGAGGCCGTCATTCTGGGCTTGTGCTCCTGAGTTTCAGAGGCCCAAACCCATAGTCAAACAACCATCGACTCTGATACCACTGTTGGGCCAAATAAAAGGCCCAAACAAAGAAAATGGTTAAAACTCGGGGCATAAAACTCCACATTGGGCAATAAAGAGCAAACCATAAGTGGACCAGACACCACATCTTTCACCCAAAACCTTAAGGCAATGAGTGTATGAGTCCTCACACTTATAAGCCACTCAAACTTATCTTAGCTTCCAATGTAAGACTTACTCACACTTGAAAATTCCCAACAATAACTTCCACTTAGTTAAAATATTTCTCAGTCATTGTCCGTAAATTCTCCCTTACCTATTGAAGATTTTCCACATAAATAGTGTCAATTTCATACTCACTAAGGAGTTGAGTTCATCGGATTGATCCGATAAAACCGACGAACCAAACAAAATCAATTGGATCGAGTTTTATTATTCAGTTCAAAATCAATCCAAACCAATAAAAATCAATGAAGATTGATTCGGTTTACGGTTTGAAAAAATAAAAAAATCAAAGAACCGATGAATCGAACTATATATATATATATATATATATATATATATATATATATATATATATATATAAGAAATGCTTTGAATATACATACACTATTTATCATTTTTATTTTTTATTGTATAATATTACTAATATTAAACACTACTTTAAACATTTCTACATTATTAAGTATTAAGTTGTTGATTATAAAGTTCAATGTTGATTATGGATGATTATGAATTTGTGATTAAATTATGATTGAATTATTGATTTGTCATTTTTATGCTCTGTTAAGTTATGAATTATATGTGATTGCCATATATTTAAAGTTGTGGAATTGATATTGACAAAGAAAAATACAAGAAGTGAAACCGATGAAACGAACCGATTCAAACCGTTCATCATTGGTTTGGTTTGATTCGGTTTTGATTTCACTTAAAACCGGTTTAAACCGAACGGGGAACACCCCTATACTCACTTAGTGTGAGGAGCAATGTACAGTTTTTGTAATACTATTTGATGTTCTAAATTGCTCCATTACTTAGTGTGAGGAGCAATGTACAGTTTTTGTACAGTTTTTGTAATACTATTTGATGTTCTAAATTGCTCCGTTTTTGTAATACATACACGAACGAAATCAAAAGGATAATAATACATCATTATAATCTGCAATTCAGCTTGCATTAATTTCTGAACATAAGGAAATCTAGAGAGGAAAAAACACACTGACTAATGTAGAAAATAACATGCGAATGTGTCACCCTTTAAGCCATATTTGACTTGATTCCAACTATGGACATGAGGAAGTGGAGCTTTTCATTGATTTCAGCAGGGTCGCACAAGTTCTGCTTGAGAAAAGTTGGGGGCTCTACTCCAGTGAAAATGTAGAGAGCCTTCAACTCATCTGCACATGATGCTTGGGCTGTACCTTCATATCCTATTATCTTCCGGATAGCATTAATTTGTTTCCAAACGTTTCCCTCATCGAATACAAGCTGCAAACAATGACAAAATATATGGGAGTGAAGCTTGAAGCTTATCTAAATATTCTCATTAACGTAACATGGTAGCGCATAGAAATCATTCTACAATTAGAATCAATTCTGAGGAGAAGCTTCTGTGGCGGCATGTATGGATCAGCTACTTATCTCTCAAAATCAATCCAGAAACTTAGAAGCTATCTAGCTTTAGAGTCAATTGTAGAATGATTTTCAAACATGCACTCAGTAGCTTTTGGACTCCATAATTGATTCTAGGGAATGATAAGTTGACCTAAACATGGTTGTAATCTGCAAAACGCAGACAACAAATTCCAGGGACAAAGTCATGATAGGCAGTATGAGCACTTCCCCTAACACCAAGAACATGACCTATATTTTTATTTGTTATGTGCTTCAGTCTCTACTGTAATCTAGCTTTAGTTTACAATTTCTGAAGATGGGCTATCTAGACTTACCAACTTTAACCATGCACTACGTGTAGCTATTTCCACATGGAATATATACAACAAACATCAAATGCATAGTTGAAGTCCATAAGAAAATTATTTAGAAAATTGGAAGAATAATAATACAAGTCCTATTGAACTAGTGCTTAACAATATAAAAATAATTACCATTAAGATAAACTTTCACTTCATCATCTAGTAACAAGAAGAATTCTGAAAAAAAGTACACAACTAGGTCTTTACCTCTTGAGAAGGGCAGATGATGTTTTCTTCAGAGGAACATTCAGATGGCCTAGACTCTGGTTCTGCAGACAAAACAAGAACCTCCATCGAATCTGTATCCCCATCAACCCTAACATTTGAAGGTTCTGCAAGCAAATTTATCAATTCATCAGATATAAGGGCTCAAAATAAATATCAGTCCTAGATGAAAATAACATTTATATTCTATGGCCTAACCTTCTTGCAAATCGATTGTACAAGTGTGCACATCAGAGTCTAATATTTTTTCATCATACAAGTGAAGCCCACTTTCATCTGCAATTTCTCTAGCATCTGCATCTGATGAGTCCATACCTTCAATATATTCATGCAACTGAGATTCTTGACTTACAAAATCAGAAATGTTACTGTACAACTCCCCTTTTTGCATTGCAGTAGGACCACCCAATAGAGGCTTCAGTTCCTCTTCAAAAATTGTGTGCGCATCAGCTTTTCCGCCGGTAACCTCAGATGAAACCTCAGTTACTGAAGTATCATGAACCTTCATTTCCATCACCAAACCTCCAATTGATTCAACTTGAATTTTCTCATACTGTTCAGCCATTGGCTTCTGGGAGCCATTTGTATTGTTAAACTCTTCTCCTTCTAAGAAACTGCTTACAGGTTCACTTGATTCTATTTCCACCTCAATGCATATAGAATCCACATAATCACCATCATTTCTTGACTGAACCATCTCCTCACACACTTTTGGATCTTCTTCATTTCTCACTCTTCCTTCAGTTTCCCAACCATGTTTCTCTTCCTGTGCTACCTCCATATTGTCTATAACTAGTCCAATTTCTTGATCACTTTCATCTCCTTCTCTATCAATTCTACCCTCATCTCTAATTTTTTCTAGCAGCCCCTTTGTTTCTCTTTGCAACTCTTCTTCCTCTATGTCACCCTCTTTCACTTGATCCTCACATTCCTCTAAAACAATTGATACCTGGAAGGGTGTCTCAAAATTTTCAATTTCACTGCCAATCTCATCAAGGCCCTCAATTGTTGTTACCACTCCATTACCCTCATTCATTGGTTGCTCCTCATTAATTTCCCCTCCTAGGTGTCCTTCCATTCCACCATCTATTGCAGCTCCAAGTTTCACATTATCATGCTCTCGCAACCGCACTTTCTCCTCCTCCCCCTCACAAAAATTGTCATTGTTGTCACAGCAACAGCCATTCTGCTGAAAGACATCATTGACATCTTGTGAATGTGACAGTTCTGGAGCAACCTCAACAACCCCTTGTCCATAGTCATTCCCTGATGTAATATTTTCCCCATTCTTCATATATTGTGCATCAACCATTTCAGTATCTCTATTTTCTTCACTACCCTTGAGGGGTGTTTCTTTGTTTATGTCTAAAATTTCAATGTCTGGCCTAGGAAGCAACTTGCTCATCAAATTCTGAGTGCAAGCATGGCTAGCCAAGAAGAAAGCATAAGGTACAGAAACAGTGAGGCCAATAGCAGAAGCAACTACAAGAGGTGGAAGAACCAAAGGGGCAGAAGATGCTACAAGACCAGCCATTAAGACCTGTTTTCCCAGCCTGATTCCTCTGTTGAAAACCCAATTCACCTTGCCACCACTGTTATTAGCATTAGGCTGTGACATCTGTTGTCTAGTTTCCCACTCTTCATCTTCAGCTTCTAATTCCATCCTATATAAAATTTATACCAAAACCATTGAAATTTGAAACAAAAACTCCTGGCATATCTTGAAACTAATAAACCCTTTCTCTATGCAATATGTTGTTACAGCTTATATTGCAATAGCATCACTAACTAATTGGTATAGTTGATAGGGAAAAATAATGAAATCAAGGAAGAGAGGGAAGAAAAAGGAACAAGAAGCAGGATCAGAATTTTACCTGAACTGAGTGCAAGTTATATAAACTCCAAAACTTCAGAGAGTGATATGCTGATGTGCTTCACCGTTCATGCCTAAAGCCAAAACTCATTGATTAATTAAGTAACTAATGTTTTTTGGTGGAAAGGGTTTATGATTCATCATTGTTTATGGTTGTTCATGACACGTGCTAGAAAGAGGACCATGACATGTGTTAGAAACAAGAGGATGACAGGTGCAGGGGAAAGAGAGTACCACCTCGATTTCTTTTGCATGCAGCATTCATTCATTTGGATGTGTATCCAAGCATTCATCGTCTAATATGGGGGTATGGGTAAAACTGTACCAACATCCCTGTAATAGAATGTGGGGACTGCACTTAAGTTTCACTCTTGGGTGTTAAAAGTTATAGAATAACATTTTCAGGAATGATATTCCTAAGGAATTTTTTTTTATTTTATTTTGTAAAATAAAAAGAGATTAATTTCTATGCACCGACGATGTAAATAAGTTTTACAATGCTTTTAACATTATTTAATTAAAAATATATATGAAGTGTTAGTGCTTGGTGGGAAGTAATTTTCTATCCCCATACAAATATAAGATTCTTCTTCTTCTTCTTTTTTAAGAACAACCGGACAATTTCATTAATTATAAAAAAAGGGGAGCGAACGGTCATCTAACAAGATTGGATCTAGACTGAAAAGACCACATCAAACCATACATTATCATGAGATGTTAAGGCATACTTAGAAGTCTCTTGTTACAATTTCGTTTAACTTGAACAAGAGAAATATCACCTAGGCCACGTACAAACCTGCAATCTTCCAAAACACTATGTAGATATGAACTAGACATAGCATTTGAATTGCTGACCAATTCTGTGTAAGAGTAATACAATCTGTTTCAAAAGTGAATAAGAGAAATCATGGGCGTGTTTGTTAATCATTCCTAGGAATAAACGTGACATTTCTAAAAATATTTTTTCTTCTATAAGACTATAACCCAACCCATAATTAAAAAAGTAAGGTGGGTAGGGTTAGCACACTAGTTATACTGGTTATTACATAGTTTAGTTTATTGAACCTTATCTCTACTAAAAAACACTAAATAATTTTAAATAAGTAAAACAAAATTTTTATTGAATAAAAAGTCGAGATATAGATCCTCTCGACTATGAGATAATTACAACAACGCAAACAACGACCGTAAACAATGACTGCAAACACTAACTACAAACAACGATCGTAAACAATGATTCCTAATAATCTAAATGGGTCGTAAGTAGAGCTCTACATCCCTAATAATCGAATATTCTCATATGCATTGTAATTTTTATGATTGAATCAATTGTAACAATCCATCACCTTTTAAACTTTTGAAATCAAATCTTGTAAAATTCAAACAATGAGTTTTATAATCAAATCTTTATTGTTTTTATATATTTTAAAATGATACTATATCTTAATCAATATGCATCTCAATGAGATATTAAATTATTTTAAATTACTTAAAATTTAAAAATAAGATATTTTGGACCTTGAATGACATAATCCCTACAAAGGTTTATATCCCCTGTGGCGATACCCATTGTTGAGCGTGTTCATCTTCGAATAAGAGGAAGAAAAATAGGTAGAAGAAGAAGAAGAAGAAGTAGCAAAAACCATGAGAATCGTTCGCAAAGACCTTGTACCCAATGGACCTGGAAGCGTTAAGGTTCAATTCCAATTCCAATTCCAATTCTAGCTCCAGTTCCAATTTCAATTTCATCGAGTTTTGATTGATTTGCAGAATTTTTGTTGATTTTTTGGTTTGCAGATGGTGCCAGTGGATCCAGATGATTTATGGTTTGCATATAACTTGATAGCTCCTGGAGATTCAGTCATGGCTGTTACCATCAGGTACTCTTCACACACACAGAAGGCTTGTTTTGTATATATTCCAGAACATCATTGTCATATTTTTGTATCTTATAGGAAGGTTCTTAGAGAAGCTGCTAATGGTGGAAGAGATGCAGAAAGAGTGAAGTTGAAATTGGAAGTTAAAGTTGAACAGGTAGTTTGTTTAGTTGAACAGGATTTCTTGACTGTTTTTGTCTTGTATTTAATCTTGTTTTGTTTGCAGGTTGCTGATTATGATAAAGAAGGTTCTCTTTTGCGTGTTCGCGGAAAGAATGTTTTAGAGAATGAACATGTCAAGGTAGTTTGTTTGTTAGTTAGTTAGTTAGTTATTTAGTTGGATTAGTTGGTTAACTGCGACTGTCTGTCATTCCTGATTTTGGAAGTGCTGAATTTGACTAATCATGTCTTGTAACTCACTGCAGATTGGAGCATTCCATACTTTAGAACTCGAGCTACAGCGACCTTTTGTGCTCAGAAAGGTGTGTCTTCTGAATCGTTATGATTCCAGTTACTGTTTCTTTCATGTTGTTATATGGGTGGTTCACAACTTCACATACATACAAACTAAATATTTTGTTTGGACATATGCAATTATGCATGCCAAAAGTTGAAAGAAAAAATTCATGAACTTTTGTCCTTTTTGACGAATCATGAGTTCATGACTACTGAAGATCAAGTTTTTCCTTTTGTAGGATGTCTGGGATTCTCTGGCTCTGGAGGTACTCAAGCAGGCTTCTGGTATGTTATCGTTTTTCTGATGAATCTGTCAATTTTATGATTGATATTTGTGCTTATGGGAAATTAAGTTAGTATAACATGTGGGCATGGAAGCTATGAGAAGTTTATCTATAATCAAAATGTTGAATTTCTACTTTAAGTGATATCTTAAATCCTGCACCCATTTAAGTGAAGCAAGTGGTGGAAAAATGAAATAATTGGTATATATAATCACATTCATTTTACTAAGGAAAATGAAATTCATAATACTCGTCGGGTCAGCTTGTATTATGATTGTTGTTGTAAATCACAGTAATCAAAGTGGTGAGTAAAGATTCCGTGTATGTATCACAGATCCTGGTGCAAGTGCTGATCTAGCTGTTGTTTTGATGCAAGAAGGATTAGCTCATATCCTCCTTGTTGGTAGAAGGTACAAGTAACTTTGATTTAAATATGTTTCTTTTAGTTACTCAAAATAGCATTTTATACAGAAGATAGACTATTTGGCCATCATTCTACTCTAGTAGGATGGTAGGTTTCAGGTGTGTTAGATTTCTGGGGGGAACCATAAGCACTGGATCTTAAATACTCACTCTTATTGATATTCTAGTTAACTTTTGACTTGTAATTTTGTTGTTGCAATGAAATGATTTATCTTATTATGACTGATGTAACAGTATGACTATTACTCGTTCGCGGATCGAAAGTTCAATTCCTCGTAAGCATGGGCCTGCTATAGCTGGTTATGAGAAAGTGTGTTCGCTCTCTTTATTACAATGATAAATCAGTGAATGAATTAAATAACTTGACTGTTATGATTCTAAAGCATCGTCCTTTCTTTTGTAGGCTTTGAATAAGTTCTTTGAGAATGTACTGCAGGTAAATTGAGCCCAAGAACTTATATTTCTCTTGTCTAGCATTTATTCTCATTAATGATATGTATTCCATATATTCAATTTAACATGGGTTTAGTATGATTACTTATTTTTCAATAAAAGGGATTCATTAAACTTATAGAATGCTAATAAAGTAATAAAAAAATAGACCTACAATGGGTACAGCTCTTTCGTGGACCCTACTTTAGCGAGGCCAAGAGCTTTCGAAAACCAGGTTTCCCTAATGCGAATTGTATGCTGCTAATTCATGTACCCCAAAAATCTATATAACCTGATTTGGGTGTTATGTGTGGCTCTTGCTCTGAACTGGCAGGCAGCAGTTCATTCTTTACTCACTACCTTACAGTTAATTCCAATCCATGGTAAAATGATATGTTTACAGTAATACCCATGTACCAAGTATGGGCATATTTATCAAGAATCCAATATATTAAATATCTGGTATCATTACATACCCGGATGAGGATGCCCTCGTATCAAATATTTCTTTATTGTTGGCTTTGTCTTTTCAATGTTCTTCTGCCGTGGCTTAAGAGGATACCTCATGCTCATCTTTTGATATGTTCATTCTTTCCTCTCTTCAATAGTATTATATTTCTTCTTTTACCCAAAAAAAGTGTAAAAGGTACATTTACAAGTCTAATGGGTTCTACCTATCTGTTTTAGGCTTTCTTGAAACATGTGGATTTCAACGTCGTTCGTTGTGCTGTAATTGCAAGTCCAGGATTTACGAAAGTATGTAATTCTTTGTTCTTTCTATTTTTGCTTCTTCATTCTTAGCGAGCATTTACAATTTTGATACTACTTACATAGTTATTAATAATAAAAATATTTATCTTTAATGTTTTACACACACAAGCTCAGACAGGAATATAAGTGTGTTATACTTATATTTTATGTATCTATTTCTTTTTCAGGATCAGTTTCATCGTCACTTATTTTTGGAGGCAGAAAGAAGACAGCTGCGAACTATTATTGAAAACAAGTCACGCATCCTTCTTGTGCACACGACCTCAGGATACAAGTATGTTTACTTTCTTCATCACATCTCTTTTATTCTTTTTTTTTTACAAAAGCTTTGTGAGGTAACTGTCATCAAGTAACACAAATGAAAATTATTGTGGCCAATTAGATGTAGTTTGACTTGCACAATTTTTCTGATGTGATACGTTGTTGCATACGTGTATGTTCCAAACTTTATTGTTTGGGGCTGATGAAGACGGCTGCAACCTGTTATTGTTGCAACCCATGATTTACCTGTATTAACACTTGATTCAACAAAGCTATACACCCATATTGTTTGAGGCTGGTGGCTGGAATAGGTTTACTTATTGTATCTGCTTCATATGTAAGGTGTTAAGTGAGTGGAAATCTCATGCATTCCCATTTAAAATATAAAAGCAAGAATATGGCAACAAACATAGATTGACAAAAAAGTTGTTTTACTTTAAGGATGGACTTTGCGTGTGGGTACTTAGTATTTGATTTATCTTATATCTTTCACATGAACATTTCTTTTCTGTAGGCATAGTTTAAGAGAGGTTCTGGATGCTCCAAATGTCATGAATTTGATAAAAGATACAAAGGCAGCGCAAGAGGTACCGTCAAAATCAAAATAGTAGACATTTTCTAACTTTTCCATGTGGCCTTGCTGAATAGTTTCCTTATCCTGTTTATTATTTTTCTGTTGAGCCTGAAAAAAGCTTTGTTCTTTTCCTTTTTCTTCAGGTTCGAGTTCTGCAGGACTTCTACAACATGCTTTCAAATGTCAGGTTCTATTATTGAGATGTTTTTATTTTCCTTGCCTATGTTTATGGTTGAAATATCAGTTTCCGTTTTAAAAAATACATGTTACCAATTATTTGAAGATTAGTTCATTTTCTAGATTTGACAGGGTTAGAGACTCATAAATTTAGGTGGATAAATAGGGTCTGTGTGTAACTTTAAAACCAGCACAGAAGTATCCATGCATCCTAGGATTACCTTATTGTATGCATGAAAATATGATATCATATCAGATGGAGATGTTTATATTCATTGTCCTGAATTGTTTCATTACGTAATTTCTATGTTTGAACTGCACATTTCATTGATTGAACAAACCCTTATTATTCCTGAGTGTTATAGTAATTGTTCTTTGTTGAGTACAACCAAGAGTTGAGTGTTACTAATTAGACACTGGATAAGCTAAAAAGTCATCATCCACAGGATTTTCCATGAGAAATCGTATTCTCAAGTTTTATGTCTCGTGCAGTCGTGCATAATCAAGTATTTAATGTAATATTTTGCAAAAGAAAAAAGTGCTCAAAAGCCCAAAGGAAGCAGCATCTTAGCATAAAAGGAGTATCACATACTTCTCCCATTAACTGATTGTTGTATGAAAATTGTGAAAATGGCTACCTAAATGTCACATTTTCATATATCTAGGAATTCCTGATTGAATCTTTTTGCGGGTGAAACAGGATTCAGCACGTGCTTGTTATGGAATGAAACATGTTGAGGTTGCTAATGAACGACTAGCTGTGCAGACTCTTCTAATTACAGATGAACTTTTCAGGTTTGCATGTCATATAACCCTAAGATATTCTGAATCAAAGACGGTTTGTTGGATTTCTCTATCCAATCCATGAGAAATACTAACAGTACACTCTTTAATCCACTTTTTTCAATACCCTATTCTCGGGAGAAATTCTTGTGGATCCTACCAAATAGAGTGGAGCCCTCATGATTTAGTAGATATCACAAGGATTTTACCCTGTAATGAAGAGTATGCTGATAGCATTTCTCTTTGGTTTCTGTAAACTTTGACAATGATATATCCTGGATTTTTGTTGATTCAGCCATGTAACTTATCTGTCTCTTTTACATCCTGGGAAATGGTTTATACCAAACTTGTCTGATACTGCACAGTTTGTTTTAGGACAAAACTTGGATAAGTACTATTAGGTATTGTTTATGTTGTTACCCAATGAAAAGTTCAGCTACCCATTTTCTTTATATTTTATTAATGCGGTAATTTCCATCAACTTCTCTTTCTTTTAACACACGTGTCATGCTGTAATTGGACAACAGTAAAAGCAACATGTATGGAACCACATCTAAGTTTTTCCTTTGTTTTATAGAAATATATTTTGGTTTAACTGAATTTTATCTTTCTGATACCGTCCGAGTTGTTTGCTTGGGATGCAATCTAGAAAGGGCCCCTTTTGATGTTTTGAAATGATAGATAATTATAACTTCAATAATCAATCTACATACTTTTGGTTATAGGAATTCGGATATAGCAGCAAGGAAAAAGTTTGTTAACTTGGTCAATTCAATTAAGGATTCAGGAGGCACCGTCCACGTATTTTCATCCATGCATGTCTCTGGAGAACGTAAGTATTAGGATTGGCTAATCATTTTATTTTATTCCTCCAGTTTTTTTTGTTGTGGGAGCAATTCTGGAAGTAAATGAAACTTCTGTTCAAACATTTCTGTTCAAATTTTCAGTTTATTTGATTCAATTTGTTATTGATGGACAGAGCTAGCACAGATAAGTGGCATTGCTGCAATTCTTCGGTTTCCTCTCCCTGATCTTGAAGACATTGAGATGTGATGCACATTGTTGGTCAAGCTCAAGCATGTTGGTGTTGGCCACTCATCTTTATTTTTATTTTATACTTGTATTAAATAGGGTTTAAATTATAACACACCCTGACCCTGAGAACCAGGGACTTGTATTATATTTTTTTGGTGTTAGGGACTTGTATTATATAAACCAGGCAATGCCGATCAATAGTGCAAGCTATTTAATGCCGAGTGTGTCTATGTTTTGGGGTGAATCGCTGTGCACCACGACTAGTGCATGGTCAAACGACACATGATCGTGACTCTTATGATAAATCTCAATGTGACTCTCACAATGATTCCTATGAAAAATCACAAATGGAAAGATTACTTTATTCTAAATTTATATTTTTTGAGATCACAATGAACAAACAACTTCTAAATTTGATCTCAAAAAATAAATTAATTATATTGAAAGATTACTTTATTCTAAATTTATATTTAATTTTAAATATTTATAATATCCAAAACACAAAATTATCCAGGATACATCTACTATTACTTAAGGCAAAACCTCAGGTTACTATTCCTAAAAAACCTTAAACCCTGGCCATTCAATTCAATTTCTAATCCAACGGTTGGTTTTCACTCCTCACCTATGACACATGACATTGTGGGCCTTGTTTTGTTTTTTTGTCCAAAGTTACTATTTCAATGACGCAAGATACACGGCATTTTTGTACCTTAAGCTCCTCTTCCCCGATTTCATCATCCATTGCGGATTCGTGGCTCTAATGGTGTACCAACAGCTGAGTTTCGTTTATCCAATTCTTCACTCTTTCATTGAAACCCCACTACTCAATTGATCCTACAAATAGTTTACCTACTAATATTCAATTGATGTCCTACAGGTTATAGAGTAATGGCTTTCTTTCATTCCTACTCCTATAAATACTCCTTTGCTTTTCTAGAGTGTGTGTTCATGCAGTGTTCTCATGGTTTATCTCTTCATTCTTCTCTTGGTTGCTTCATTGATCTTGGCTGTGAAACGTGAATGCAGCAACTGATGTATCACATTGTTACACTTACTGCACGCGATGGTTCTTCTATGGAGGTAGTGTTCAAGCACTCAACCTAATTTCATTGTTTTATTTAAATCCGTTGGCTTTTTTGTTTTATGAAGTCCGTTTGTTGTTTGTTTTTTATGATGTTTTTAAACTTCTGATTTTAGGCTTTAATTGTCAAGTCCCTGGTTGTGATTTTAAAAATCCATGTGATGATAACATTTATTCAATGTTCACTCCTTTGTGTTTTCTCAGAAAATGAGATGAAAATGAAGATGGGAGAGTTGAATGAGGTTATATCAAATTTGAGGATGATGATTTCCTCTTTAGAAGAGAGAATTACAAAGGAAGAACGAGATAAATTGGTAAGGTTTTTTTGTTGCAGCATTGTGATTGGACATACTGAGTGATATCCATTTCTTTTGCTTGATGATCCATTTGTTGTGGTTTGGCAGCCAGGAAGCTATTGATTGTTATAGAAAAGAAAAGGATGCCAAAGTGAAGCTAAGAAGATGCAAGCTTCACTTTCAACTGAGCTTGACAAAGTTCGGTATGAGAAATAAGCTGTTGAGAAGAAGGTAACGCTATGTTCTAATTAGGAAAATTTATAGTTACCAGTTAAAAATATGGAAGCCCCCAATTCCGACAAGAGTTATTGCCCTCTGATTATTATTCAGGTATTTCAGTTGTTTTATTTCTGCTTATTGCCTCACTTAATTACTCTTGTCCTATTGAAATTGTTGATTTTTGCAGGCTATTTCAAATGAGACCTGTACAAGCGATCACAAGAGAATATGAGTCTACAACAGTACAATAGTCGCCTTCAGTCAGATCTTGAAACAACTAATGAGGCACATAAACGACTAGAAACAGAGAAATCAACTATTGTTGAGAACCTTAGCAATGTAAGAGGGCACAATAAGGCATTGCAGGAGCAGTTGTCATCTCTTAAGGTAAGTTGATTAGTGTAATATTTGATTAATGTTGTTGAGTTTTCTCTTTCACGATATATTGTTAATGTCACATAAGAGATTTAATTCTTAATTCTTAATTTTTCCCATTGATGATTTTGAAATATTTCAATTAAGTGAAATGCCGGTGAACAAGTTGGAAAGTTTTGGCTTTGTCATGGAGTGATAATAGATTAGTTGAGCTTGGTATTACGTACTTGCCTTAAAGTTCTTTTGATTGCACTAACGTCCTTCTTCATGCAAGCACCTGAATTTTAACTTATGCAATTTTTAACATGTCATATATAACCTTCGTGTGAAGAGCAGAGAAACCAAATAATTTGGACTTGGAGCTTTGTTCATTGTGCTTATTTTTAATAGTGACTTCCATTTTATCATTTCTAGAATCTTAACAGTTTTCTTTTTGTGTTGTTTGGTTCCATCTCCCTATTTTTCTTCACAGGCTTCACAAGATGAGGCTACTAAGCAAAATGAAATTTTAGCAAATGATCTCAAATGCCTCAGAGAAGAATTAAAGCAAATTAGAGATGATCGTGATCATCAACAGGCCAAGTACATTCTATAACTGGAGAAGTAGCAAAATAAAAAGAATATACAAAGAAATCTTGGATACCTTGACAACTAAAACTAATGCTCTTGAGGTATGTTGTGCATCCTTTTAGTGATTAAATTTGCACTCTCTGTTCATTAAATTTATATGACAGTGTCTTTATTCCTTTATTTACAGGAGACATGTACTTCTCAAATGGAGCAAATAAATATGCTGCAGCAGCAGTTGATTGCTGAAGGGGAGAAGTTAAATGTAAGTTGGTTGTGTCTCTGTGTGTATTTTTTTAACTTTAAATACTAATTTCCTTGGATGATTTTCATAACATCATTTAAGATAATAATTCTCTTTGTTATTTTGGAATCTAGCTACTTGCTTCTTGTCAGGGACTATTTTTTGTGCCTCAAGGCTGATGGGGTTGGGTACCCCTGTCCCCCATTAGTATGCTTGGCTTTCCAAAAAAAAGTTATAAATATCTTACGTGTTATCAGAATTCATTTTTCTTTGACATAATTATTGCAATCCTCTTTCACTTGAGTTAAAATTTTATGTAAGGGAGAACCTTAATTGGTTTTGTTTGTCAAGATTTAATAACTTGGGCGTGTGCATTGGGTTCTTGAGTTTTTTCTCCCATTTTTCTTGCTTTTCTCTCTGTAATGCTCCTCTCTTTCTTTAGTTGCTAGATGATGTGTTATTTAAATTTACTCAGGTTGCTATTTATGAAGTAGTTGGAACTTCGTTATGTTGCCTCTAGACCTCGACAGGGTCTCTTTTGATACACTCTTCTTGGCTGGTCATGCATTGAAAGAAGCATATCCGTAATCTCTAGACAAAAGACAGTGATTGCTAATGTTGATATGTTTACTTCTTGGTGTCAAACCATAGTTACTCAAATTCTCAATCCCTCCATGTCCATTTTTTTCACTTTCAGTTTATTCTTACAATCCTATGTATCAGGAGGCTTGAGTTGTTAGAATGGACAAAACTTTACTGGGAATTAAGTCAAGGGTATCGTAAAGTAAGAATGCTTGATTACACAATCCCTATGATAAGCCTTTGACTTCCAATGTGATATACTTAATTCAGAACTTAAAGCAAGTGGAGAAAGTAAAGGAAGTGGTTCATGTCAGAGCCAGAAGTAGTCAATCTAATAATCACAGTTTAGCAGAAATAATATCTTTCATAAATCCCCTTAAAGCCAAGACAGAAAATTTTCATATCCAACATTTAAAAAAAAAAAAATTCATCAAATATGAATAAACTCAATGACTTTAGCTAATTTTCTTGCTTCTTTGATCAGATAAATTAATGTGGAGTAACTAACATCCTTGATTATTGTTATTCAGGTTAGAAGAGGGAAAATCAATGAGAAATTAAGTAGTCCTGAATGTTACAAGGTCAAGAGTCAAGACATTTAGCATCAACTTGAAGTGAAACCTTAAGTAGCCCTGAATGTATCAACTTGAAGCGAAACCATTAGTTGACGAAAAAGGTTCAAATTTTTTGCATACATGTTTTGATTTTGATAAAAAAAAATTGAGGCTATTTAAGTACAAGAATAGTTTTTTTTCCCCCTTGGAATTTCAGCTTTCAATGGAGTACATTTTTGGCTCATAATGCATCTATTTGAGTGTTGTCTACACCTTAGGCATACTGGTTTTGTAATTCGTAACTTACTAGATTATTGCTTTTATTTTATTTAACACGTAATATGCATTTATTTCCTAACTCTCCTTTGTCGTTGACTGCAGAGAAGCTATGGTCTAGACTTAAGTTATGTTTACTGAGATTTTTTAATTCAAATATGGTTGTCCTATATATGATGTGAGGTGACATATTTTAGAGATGCCCCGAAGATTCAATAAAAGTGGTGAAAAGAAGAAACATGAGAACCAAGGAAGAGAACTCGCTTCTGGAAAATACAGTTGTAAAATGTATTTGTATAATTCAAATACATCCCAACATTGATGCCAAATTTGTCTCAAACATAGCTTAAGGAGAATTTCAATTTCGTCTGATGGAAAATAGAAGAGTTTATTTTTCCCCATTGTCTTGCTAACTTGTAAGTTTTAGATATTAGTCATCCTTAAAAGCTTAAACTTTAAGATTGTGCTTTTCTCTTGTGGGGAAAGTCTTGCAGTGCTCTAAGTTTTAGAGATCAATCAACCTGAAATTTTAGTGGCATGTATGTTAGATGAATATTTGTCTATCACTTAGACCTTTCCTTGAATTGTGGCACTTGTGTGTTTACATGTTTGCTTGAATGTATTTATTGTTAATACTATCCAAGGTTTGCTATGCATGCATGTGGTACTTGAATTTGTTGTGACTTTGCATGTTGTTTAATGTTGAGAGCAATTATATGATTGCTCCATATTTGTTCTTTTTAGATACGGATTGAAGAATGAGTTATTTTGGTGACTACTTTTTTCTATAATTGTTGTAATCCGTTGATAAATGGATGTGATATTTCTATTATATACTTAGTTATTATTGAAGTATGATATGGTGGAGCATAATGCCAATATGTAAGTTGATTGATAAAGTTTTTATCAAGGTAATTAATTATCTTACTATTATAAATAGTTTAATTATGTTTGTGTTTCATTAAAATATGTCTTGACTTTATAATTTTAGCATTTGTGCATTTCCAATAAATACTGTAACATTATTATTGTATTATTATTATATTGAAAATTTGGAAAAAAGCAAAATACAACTTTGTTATACATATTAAAGTTAATAATCAGTGTATTGTCACCTATGTATTGACAAAGTTAATAATAATTTTGTTGATTTTATATATGTGAAAAGATTACAAATTATTGACATGTGAGTTAATAATCAGTGTATTGTCACCTATGTATTGACAAAGTTAATAATCGCTCGTCCGTGCATCGCACGGAAACGGGATACTATCCTAGTAAACATTATGATTAGCAATATAGCTTATGCATATACTTTTACAAATCAGCTGCTTGGCATAGTGGTTTCTGTATAGCTCTATTACCTGAAGTGCCTAGGTTCGATTCCTCTATTTGCTTATAAAAAAGAATGCATATACTTTTACAAAGAGAGCTACCGTTTGGGACAAGAATAAGAACACATCACATGGAAGCTAGCATCAAATCTGATCCAAGCCTTGTTGGGTGATTAAATTAAATAAATAAATTTGATTGCTTAATTGTGTTTCTTAGGTCTAACTTCTATTCCTTCAAGAATGAGACCGCTCTTATAATCTTGCATCTCTGTAACACTCATCTGCAAATCTTCATCTTCTAGGCCTGAATTGAAGAACTCCCCCATCTCAATCTCCAACCAACCATCGCTTCTCACACTCGGACATTGCAATCCCTCTACTCTGTAGTGCGGCCGCCTGCCGTCCAAGTACGGATCCCATAAACAAACATTTTTTGTCATGCTTTGGCCACTACATACATTCTTTAATGATAATTCCACCGGATAATCACGAAATTCATAGGAATAATGTTTAATCTTGAACACAAGAAAAGCTCCATACTGAGTATTTGGGGACAAGAAATGGGTGTTTATCATCCCACGAATTCCAAGCCACCACACATACCGAAGCTTAGCAACTTCTGGAAACCTGCTCATCAAAAGTTTTGCAAAAGTTGCAAAGATAAGATATATACATGGAAAACAAAATGTTCGAAGTGATTCATTGCTTCCTATAATGACTACTCGTACAAGTGTATTGTGATGACCGTACCTAAAGTGGCCACCAGTATTATTTTTCAAAAACGATTATAGATATTTCGTAACCAAAGCTAAGTTCAAGAGTTTGTCTACACAGAGGGAAGGAGAAAGAAGAAAGCGATTGAGAATGTGAGGGGAGAAGATGGTGTGACAACTTAAGTATTGAGTTAGTGTTAGGGTTTAAGGAGAAGATGGTGTGACAACTTAAGGATTGAGTTAGTGTTAGGGTTTAAGGTTGGGGAAGCATAAGAAGAAATGGTGGAGGAGGTTGGGTTTGGATAAGGTGAGATGTAAAGATGGCAAGCCAAACTGAAGTAAAGAAAAAAATATACAAAACTTAAGAGTTAACTAACCTGGACCCTTTAAAGTTTTTCCAGTAGCACCAGTAACGCTCATCGTCACCCGAAGCAATAAAAAGATCTCTGACACCAAGCATGTAACACTTCTTCCCACTCTTTTTGTCCAACTGTAAGCTCTGCACTTCATACTTTAATCAGAAAACGCTCGAATTAAGACTATAATGTTAAGATTAAGATATGCGAAATAAAGATCTGATGAGTGTATGTACCTTTTTACCCTCGTAAATAATGATAGGATGATCAGAGAGAGCTAGATAGAGAGCTTTCTTTGAAGGAGCATTGGCAAGAGAAGGAGACTGGGAAACGATGGATTTGAATTCGGAAGGGAGAAAATGTTTCCAGACAACATCAGAATTAGCAGCAGAACAGAAGGTCTTTGAAACGACGGAGAGTCTGGCGACATCCACCGGAGTGGTGCGAGACAGTATGGCAGCAATGCATTCTTCTGGCAAAAACTCCATTCTTTTTCTTCTCCACTCCCAAGTGATGGATTTATTCCTATGCAATCAAAACTAGAACTAAATACGCAATTATGAATATATAGGACGTAATCACAACAAAATGAAAAAAAATAAACTTGATCTAATACCCTGTAACAAGGAAACCTTCCGTTATAACCCAGCACTTGATCCTCCCACCTTTGTTATGCTATTATCACGCACAAGTAGAGCCTGTATGAATATATTTCAAGTTCACACTTCCTTGAAATTAATTAATTAATCAATCAAGTCTTGACACTCCCTGCAATATATATTCCATTCTCTTTAAACTAAAGTGATCGAGATATAATCAATTATAACAGATTTATCACATAATTTAAAGGCTTAAATGCATTTGTTGCCCCTGATGTATCGCTAATGTGCAAAAGACAACCCGACTCTTTTTTTGTCGACGTTTGTACCCTCAATGTTTTGAGAAAGTATAGCGAATGCCCCTCCGTCAGATTGATGTTAAAAAACTAACGGAGGGGCTGACGTGGATTTTCTTTTTTTATTTTTCTTTTATTTCCTCAGATGCCACGTCATTAAATGAAAATAAAAACCTTGAAAATTTGTAGGAGAGGTTCAAACCCAGGACCTCGTAGTGGCAAAACACACACATTACCAGTTGAGCTACATGGAGAATTGTTTAATTTAACAACCGGATTTTATTTATTTCATATATCTTCTTCATCTTCTTTCTTCTTCCCTTACCAATCAAACTCTAACCTCACCATTGTTGCATCTGAGCTTGTGCACTTCGATTCTGACTTGCCCCATTACAAAACCAAAGATAGGGTGTGCAGAGATCCTTCTGGAAATGGCAGAATCGTTTCACCCATATTGATGTGGGTAGAAGCTCTTGACCTCATCTTTCAGAAGCTTTCAAAATCAAATTTCGATTTTTCCAAGGTTGCAGGTGTTTTTGGGAGTGGACAACAGCATGGTAGTGTTTATTGGAAGAAGGGTAGTTCTCAGATTTTGTCATCATTGGATGCTAAGAAGCCATTGTTAGGTCAGCTTGAAAGTGCCTTTTCCATTAGGGAGTCCCCAATCGGGATGGATTGTAGCACCACTAAACAGTGTTAGGGAAATCGTTGGGGCGTGAAGGGTGTTCGCCACCATGGTGTCGTCGTGCCGGGATAGTGGCGACGACGGTGGCTGGTGGGGCTGCGGAGGAAGGAGGTTCAATCTGGGTTGGGCCGTTGGGGTTAGGGATTGGTAAGGGAAGAAGATGAATGATGAGGAAGAAGATGAAGAAGATATATGAAATAAATAAAATTCTCTTGTCAAATATATTAGTTGTCCATGTAGCTCAATTGGTAATGTGTGTGTTTTGCCACTATGAGGTCCTGGGTTCGAACCTCTCCTACACATTTTCAAGGTTTTTATTTTCATTTAATGACGTGGCATCTGAGGAAATAAAAGAAAAATAAAAAAAGAAAATTCACGTCAGCCCCTCCGTTAGTTTTTTAACGTCAATCTGACGGAGGGGCATTCGCTATACTTTCTCAAAACATTGAGGGTACAAACGTCGACAAAAAAAGAGTCGGGTTGTCTTTTGCACATTGGCGATACATCAGGGGCAACAAATGCATTTAAGCCTAATTTAAACATTGTATCATATTTAATAATCCTAATTCTCTTTAATACGGTTGACCTCTTTATTTGAACATCTACATTAACATCAGGCTTATCATAATTATTGTACGGTATTTGGATTTGAAATTTGTACTTCCTAATTGCCGTAATTGTAATGTTATTCTAAAATGGAAAATAAATAAGAATATTTTTAAAATTAATAATTCAAAAGAAATAGATGGAGGACTAAATTATATAATAATTGTCCTCCTTTGTATGGGTGTGCGAAAAACTAGAGAACTAAATCAAACACTAAATAACCAAATTCTTTAAGATAATATGGTTTTTATATAAATAACATTGTGTTTACGGGTGAATTTGGTAAACAAATAAAAGAGCGATTGTGAAGTTCTTTTAGTGAAAACGCTATAAGAAGTTGAAATTACAAACGAAAAACAAGATTTAGGGGCAGAATTGCTTAAAGGAAACGTTGCAAGCAAAAGTGCAGGAAAACGAAAGTAATTAATTGAGAAATAAACTTCATTGATTCAGACAAAAGGTACAAAGCTTTGATTACAAGATGAAACATTGCGTCGAAATTTAAAGGCTGGTTCAAACAACTACATACTCAGTGGCAAACTCTTGTGGCCCATGGAGTCTCATTGATTCGGACATTGGAGCTTTTTGAGTGTTTGTGAGTTGTGAAAATTGCGAAGCCTTTCTCTTTGTCTGATTCTCCTATTTATAGGCTTTCTTGATTCAACTGCTGGTGTTGTCGAAGCTACCCACGATCTGCCCAAGCTTCCCGCTCACGCTGTTGTTTCCCACGTTCACCACAAACCCACGTTCTGATGATAAGCCCACGTTCTGAAGCCGGTTGGTGGTGGTAACCGCTAGTCGAATTGCTTCTTCTAAGTGGCTTTGTCTTGAAATCCGGTTTGCTCAGTTGGTGGCGAATCTTAGCTTCAATCGATATGCGCTTGTCGAGAATGTCACTATTTCACACTTGGCTATTTCTGAAGCTGGTATTGGCCATAAATGTCACCATTTTCTCGACGTTGGCCTCCCATTTGGCTTTTCGCCCTTGGTGAAAACTCGAGCTAACACATTGTAAATGACTTTTTCATGAGGAAAGCAGTTTTTTACTTAGATGTTAGACTTTATATAAATTTAAATAATGATGTAGCAGAACCGCTGCCATCACCAATGTTGTCACTGCACAGTGCACACTCTTGCTTCCACAGTATCTCATGGTATCCATAATGGTAGTTGTTAAACACTATTTTTATGTGCTCAAAATGCAACATAGAATAATCCATAAGCAGCTCATGTAATAGAAAATCACGCTTGTATATCCTTCCTTATGTTTTTATACTCGTGTTATTCCTTGTTACATCTTTTGTCAATGCTGATTTGATTGTATGTTCCATGAACATCTCGAGTTACATACAGCAAAAATACATAATTTCATTACCTCTAAAATTCTGTAACAAATAACGTAAATGCCAACTTAGAAGCAGAAGAGAAACAAGGAGAAACCTGGAAATTTCAAAACACGATAAACTCTTCCCAGGAATAATAAACAAAAGCCAAACAGATTTTTCATTTTACCCCGGAATGACATTCTTGGCAATGAGATTACTTGGAATAAATATCGTTCCTGGGAATATGATCCTATAACTTCAAACAAACTCGCCCTATTATACATAACACTTTCCAGGATAGTGAAATCATGTATCCCTGGTCCTGGGAACAACCATAATGTATACTTTCACTGAACAAAATAAACAGACAAGAAAGTAATTGGAACTGCATATCTTACATGGATAACGGGCCATAACACCATTACCTATTCACTCAGCTTCCTCCATATGCCGAAAGAGGTCAAACAAGATCCTAGATAGTTCTTTCAGGATGTCTTTCGCGTTTCGACACTAGACTGCTTCAAGTTACTCCAGCACAATCAAGGAAGAACTAAGCGATTTGCATGAACCTCCTGAGATTATTGTTCAGAATTTGAGTACAACACGCTTCTTACTCATCTCCATACTGTGATTGGAATCTGGGGAGCACCTGCCAAGGTCCCTTTGGAACAACAGAATACGATTCTTGTTTCAAGATTTAAGAACCTTCTGTTCTAATTCTTATTAATTTCTCCATTTCTATTTCTAGCAACAGAACCATCCTTTCCAGAGTGTACTCCCAAAGCATGAGCAAACATTCTCTTCGCAGCTCCTAAGTTCTCCTTTTTCATGTCCTCTTTACTCACACTTTGCCCTTGTTTTCTATTTGGAGAGAATTGTGGCAAATGTTTCTCAACAGGTGTTTGATCATTCCTTTTATGGTGCGAGCCAGCATTAGAACTGCCTGTGTTTCTTATTTTGCTATTTGAGTTTCTTCTCAGGTGTAAGGACTCTTCAGAATCCTTCATGAGATTAGACTTCTCACTAGTCTTATCTTGACCATTTAATTCATCTGTGAGCACTTTATCCTTCATACTATCACTAACCAAGTCATTCTGATTCCTCGTATGGATCCTTTGACCTAATGCATGCGCAATCATACGGCGGGCAACCACAGGCACAGTTCGTGGCTTTTGCTCACCAGGCTCTTTCCCCTCTTCCAAACTCAGAGAAAAAATCCGCTCACGAGCAGCAAAATAAGCTGCTTTTCTTTCCTCCAGCGACTGTTGAATGGATGCTGCGTTTGTCTGTGAAACTAAAAAATATAACACAAGTTAAGGCACAGAAAACAGTGCAAATATCTACATTGTTAAAAAAACTAAAGGTCTATGCAATGGTACTGCTTTCCATGAACAGATCTGCAAACAAAACACTCATTCAAAGGAACACAACACTCAAACGGATACTTCTGGCATCCAATTGTGTAGCTGTAGCTTCAAAATGTTCACCAATACAGTGCTCTCATATGTTTATGTTTGCTGGATGCTCATATGCCTCTCAACAATCAGTTTCCATTTACTTCTACATCAGTATTCTATTTCTATTCAAGCTTTACCACATGAGTTATGTGTCATGTATTCTTGTAATGTTGGATTATACTTGTATGCCCAATATTGTAATGATGTACCGCGGTAACGGACATAAAAGAATCAGTAGCATGTATTACCTGGAGAGGCTTCTTTTCTCCTTAATATTTGATGCGAGTCGTGTGACTCCATCAAAGATTGAGGTTCATCATATTTCCATAGAATATCACTGACAAGGATAGAAGGCCTGCAATCCATCCATATATAAAGGATATTTCATTAAAAAAACATTTAAAATAATAGCTGAAATAATAAAAAAATAAAGTAATCCAAATTATGATTCATATAAAAGGGACCAGGAGGGATAATAGAGGGAAGTTAATTTACATAGATGTATCTGGACATCTCTCAAGAATCAAATGCCGATCATCTCCTTCACCAACAGATTCATGCGCAAACCTGGCATCAGTTATGCAATCATCAAATAAAAGAAAACTAGATGCAGATTTAAAATGAAAACCAGAAAGAACCTTTGAAATTGACTAGAAAAAATTAACTTCATAAGAAAAATACCCAAATATCTCAGCAAGGCGATGTAAGAGAAGACGGTTGTAAGAGTTCATTGGCTCCAATTCCAAGATCCCATCTGAACTATAGTTCAATAGAAATAGGTATTAAGAAATATATTATATGGTACCAACTACTAAGGAAGCTTTTAACCTCTACTTAAGAGGGGGGAAACAACTATTTGCCACAGCATACATAAGCTAAACAGCCACAAAAACGAGCTAGAATCATATTCTACAAATGACCAATCAAACGTAAAGCTGCTTTCCAAAAGCCCATTCTTTTACACTAAAGATAATTTCTATTCCAATCCAAGAGAAACTGGGTAAGAGATGTACTATATGGTTTTGAAATCAACAAGCAAACAGCCATGCTAAAAATGCTGATTTTTTATGCACATAATAAATGAACCCTTTTGTTTTCTTATAAGAACTTACACAACTAAATTAAAAAAATCATTACATTCATTTTGAAACCATATTACATTGCAATGTATTTTTATAATTTCTAATGTATTAAACTACTTTCGTTTCTTTTAGGGGCCATGGGTGGTAAACACATAGTACACACACAAATTTATAAGTTCAGTTTATTAAAGAGAGATACTCGGAGAAAAACATCACCCCGTTGTTTAAAATTATCCCTCCTCATTGTCCTTTGTAATCAAGATACAAAAATAGAAAGAAAGGAAAAAGAGCAAGAAACAGAGTGTTCAACTTCATCTACGCCAATGTTAGTAGAGACAAGTCCAACATTAATAGTTTCCTTAACTAACTTCCACGGTCTAGAGCAATTTTTTGGACTAAACACTATTCAAACCCCATCATAAATGTTACCTTGTGTCATCAGCCTCGAGAAAGTTAACTAAGACTTCCTCCATTGTGAGAACTAGATGCTTGCAAGGAAGATTGTCCTTCACAAGAAAAGCCAACTCCTCAACCTAAGATATATAAACATTATTAGTATCAAAACCAATTGAAACTTCAAAAACAAAAACATAGTATGGCAAAAGATATGCTCCTTAGGGTCATGCCAGTTCAAATAAACTAAGGTCCCGTTTGGGAAAACAACTTAATTAAGCGGTTATGGTCATAAGCGCTTATTCATAAGCTATTTTAAAAAAACTATTGGAATAAATTGAAAATAAGCTATATATAAGCATAAGCTCTTTTTCATAAGCTATCCTGAGTAGCTTAGGAAAATAAGCTCAAAACACGGGCATAAGCGCTTATGCTATCAGATAAGCTCTTCCAAACGGGGCCTAAGGCAAAGCAAAATCATCATCAGACATGATATCAAGTTTACACAACATTGAATTTCATCACTCAAGCATTTACCCTCTAAAAAATCCTTCAATTAACATGAAAAAAGGAACAAGCTTGGGACTAAAACTCAGCTTAGGGTTCTAAAAATTGAAACTTTACATCAAACAGAGCATTTAACTACCACTAAAAGAACAATAAAAAAGGAAAAAATAAACCCAGAAAAAATAGGGCATAGGATCACAAAAATTAAAATTCAGCAGAGCATAATCCATGTAAATTGAGAGGAAGAAAGAGAATCGAAAAAGCGTACCATGGCGAATTGGGTCATACTCATATTGAACAAAGTCAATGGCAAAATTAGGGTTCAGGTTCCCAATTCAAGTTCTCAATTCGAATGCTTCAGATGCTCTCAATCAATGGCTGCGTCTTTGTGTTGCCCACCCTTTTTTCCTTCATATGTAATTTTTTACAAAATTTATCTTTTTGTATTCTTTTTGAATTTAATGAATATGCACTTTTTTTGTTACAATTTATTTTTTTGTATGAAGATTCAATTTAGGATTTTAAGTCTATTATTTTCGGATGTAGCAAAAAAGGATTTTAAGTCTATGCAATGTGATAATTATTATTTTTTTCTTTTTTATAATTGTTTGTAGAGATATACATGGTTTTTTACATGATTAACTAATCATATTTAATAAAAATTCACATCATATCATATCTTATCTTATTTTATACTACATATTATTTTTGAAATTAAAAAGTGACAACTTCGACAAGTGTCACTCTCTCATTCTATGCATTTCTTCATAAGTTTTTTGTCATATTTATATTTTATTATTTTTTAGTAATTTAAATACTCCTTCCGTTCCTTATTAACTGTCCACTTTAAAGAAAAAAATATGTTCATATATATCTATCCATTTAGGCTATGTTTAGATTTCACTTCAAGTGCATCAAACCAACTTTACGCACATTCCAAGACACCAAAAGTAAAAGTAACAATTTCCTTCATTGAGTTGAAAACACTTTTATGTTGAAAGTAACTGAAATCCAAACACACATTTAGGCTTCGATTGGTGGTGAGGATAAGATATGATAAGATATAATATGTGAACAGGATAACAACAGGATAGGATAAGAGCAGGATAGACTCTTATCATATCCTATATTTGAGGTGCACATGATAAGGAAAAGATATGATAAGGAAAAATGTATCAGATTTATATTTGAATAAAAAATACATTTAAAATTGATCATTCTTTTAAATTTAATTTCTTTACATTTTCATGAATGCGTCTTTCATGAATGCGTCTATATTTTAAAATAAATAAAATTAATTTAAATTTTATTAATTAGCTTATTTTATTGTTTTGAAGATAGTCTATGTTTTAAATAAAATTATGCGGTTAACCAATTGGTTTTCACTTAGTTGTGACACATGATAATTAACAATAAAAGTTAACTAAATTAAATTAAGAATATTATTATTTCAAAAGTACTTTATATTTAAATTATAAATTATTATATAAGTAGATAAATAGTTTTAAATAATAAGAGATGAAAATAAAAAATTAATCTATTACTATTAAAAAATCAATATTTGTAATCAATAGTTTTCACTTAGTTGTGACACATGATAAACAATAAAAAATAACTAAATAAAAAATATTATTATTTCAAAAATAATTTATATTTAAATTATTATATAAGTAGATAAATAATTTTTAAATAATAGGAGATGAAAATATTAAATTAGTCTATTATTATTAATAAATCAATATTTAGTTAAATTAATATTTTTATATTTATTAATTAATATTATTATAAATTATATAATATTAAAATAAATTAATTTGGAGTTAGAATACTGAAATAAAATATATAACTGGTATCATATCCTGTTATATCCTAACTCCCCCCTCAGGATAACTTTTACACATGATTGACAGGATAGGATAGGAGACATGATAGTGTTATCCTATCCTGCTGACGCAACAAACAGTAGATAACAACATGATATGATTATTATCCTGTCCTATCCTATCCTATCCTGGCCACCAAACGAGCCCTTAGAGTTTCAAAAGAGTATTAATTGGTGTTTTTCCAAGAAATACCCTTACAGAAACAATAAATGAAGAAAGATAAAATACATTTTAAAGGGTGATATAGAAAAACAAATAATACTTTTATGAAAATCAACACAATTAATTGTTTTCCTTAATTTGTATGAACATTCTCTTCCTAGACAGATAAATAGGAACAGATGAAGTATTAAATAATTCTATATTTTTGAAAATAATTAATGTTAATATATTGTATTTAATAGTTATTGATGACATTAGAATTGTTAACAAAAGTCAACTGTGACTTTTTACGAAAATAACTATTGTCTTAATTTGACATTTAATGACATTAGAATAATTAATTTTGTTTTAATGATTATGATATTTTACACTACAAAATAATTTTTTCATGTATATTTATATTTTCTGATTTTTAGTAATTTAAATATTAAATAATTCCATACTTTCAAAAATAATTTATTAATTAATATTTCATTTAATAATTATGAATGGAATTATAATAATTAATTAAAATTTGAAAATAATTATTGTATTAATTTGACATTTAATGGTTTTAAATGATATTAGAATTATTAATAAAAGTCAATTGTGACTTTTCTACCATTAAGATATATGCTGATAAAGTCTTTTTTAATGAATATGTTTATTTTTTATATTACAAAATAAAATAAAAATTGAATGTAATATCTTACGTCCAAAATAATATCAAATATGCTATAAAAAATTGATATCAAATAGTTTTAAATGATCGATTTGAAAATTAACTTAAAAAATTTGTATTTTATGTTTTCGTATATACATCTGGAAGATTAAAATGATTTTGGTATATTGATTAAAAACATAACAAATTATAGATAAAAAAAATTAGAATGTAGCTCGGATTAGGAAAAAAAACCTTAAATAGGTGATTTGCGTATTTAAAAAAGAAAAAGGAGAGAGGAAATATGAAAAGGTCTGATGTATGCCAATAAAATACTCTTGTTTCATTCGTGCATAGCGCGGGATCAATATTAATTATTATTTAAATTTGTAAAAATAATTTAATTAATTATATGAAAAATACCTTTTGTTAATGATGTAAAAATATAATTTAATTGAAATATGGGAAGAACTTCAACTTTAATCTTTTATGCCCTCCATCACAATGTTGCAATTGGTATTTACTTTTGTCTCCTACTTTTATTAATGTAGTTATTGTATCACATGGGAATACATCGTAATATGGAACTTGGATAAATAAGGATCGTAACATTAGTATAAAGAGCATAATAAACTAAAATATTTGAAATTCTTTCCACTGAATGAGCATATCATTAATTTCAAAAAAAAATGAAAAGAGCATGTCATCCATGGAAAAAATATATCACTTTTGTTCCATAAGAAGTTATCATAAGTGTTTTTTAATATGTTTCTATGAATATAATTTTGAATTATACAAATCTTAGTGCATGATATTAAAATTTTGGTTTAACGAAAGTGACTTCTTTCTTTAGAGATTGTTTGCGCCTAGTGAGCAAGAAGAATGATCTAGGTTCAAAGCCCTTGGAGGTAGAGTTTCGAAATAACTTAGCCGCTTTTAATTTTAAATGAGAATTCATCTCTTTTTACAAAATAATTTTTCCCCTTTTATAGCGAATTGGTACAAACCAAAATCTAAACATCTAATGGACTTTTGGGCCTCATAATGCTCGACAAAAAATCTTTTACAACGCTCCTAAGGTTTGATTCTTCCCTACTAAGCATATCGCTCAAGTATCCTCGTTGTTAGAACTGAAGGGTGCCTGCTGGTCTCCATGCGGTTCGCCAACTCGTCATACTTGTTCAATGAATGATACCCTAACCTCGTCCTCTAATCCGCTTTTTGAGGCTCCCTGCTTTCCATAGTCATAACCACTTTGAGGGGATTGCCTTGATAAAGTTAACTATATGATAATATTATCAAGTGTGTATAAAAGTTAATTATTTGATTGTAGAATAATATGATAAGTATTACAGTCTATAAACAAACGTTGGATATATAATATAATATTTTTATAATATCTTATACTATAAGACTTTATACTGTCCAATATGTCAACAAAATCTAATAACGATTTGGATATCTCATGTCTAAGGTAGAGTTTGTAGGTGCAAAGAAACTAAAATAAACTACTTTATTATGGGACCTACATAGTTTAACAAGCACTCTTTCGGGCAAGGCAAGGGTAGAAAGAATCCAATTTTCTTCTGCAACGTGACAATCCAAAAAGAGAATTTTGATTGGAAAGTTTCCCACAAAACATAAGCATGTGAGTCACTCAAATTGAGCAAAGCATCAATATGGCAGTGAAGGCTCATAAAAGAAGTTCTGGGTTTTAATGGAAATGACATGGTCATGATTTGTGCTCCAAAAATGTGAGTGAGTTGATTAAACTTTATAATAGAGTGGTATAATCTTGATCAAGAGGAGCAAATAAAGATGGTGAATTCAAATTAAAGTCTTATCAAATAAGCTGTGTCTACACAACCCCATTTTCTTCAGATGCTATAAATGCAAACAAAATGGACTAGTCTTATTGAAACAATAGGGTACCACAGCATACAATATTTCCAAAGCCTAGTTCAAAAGTTTTCTTGAGTGGTTAATTAAAGAGAGGTCGATCCTTTAAGCACGTGTACGGAAAGGGTAGTGCCAAAGTATGACTTCTCATGTGCTGTCTCTTGAAAGCGCTGCTGTTTTGGCATCATTTTCCTGTTTTATGAACATCAACATCAACTCTTAGTGACAAAACAATGAGTGCAATCTCAAGTTAAGTTTTTTATTTCCTGTGAATAAGAATTAAGATTATCATGATTGTACCTGCAGTTTATTCATAATACATAGGATGCTAAGCAAATATCATAAAACAACACGTGTTCTTCCGAAATTATATTGTAGCAATCTCCCTGCTTCTAGTGATTCTACACGGTCTTGATTGGCTTGTTTGCACGGTGAAGCTACGTACATTGACTAGGTGTGGAGGGTGTACGCGTAGAAGATGCTCTGACGCTGAAGTTAGTGAGAGACCAAGAACGTATCTTAGAGTCTAAGAAGAACTCTAAGTTTAACCTAATGAATATATAGTGTCTACGTAAGTAAATGATTACACTTTTATATATATATATAGGTTCCGGGTTCATCATATTTGTTTCAGCATGTCTTTAGGACACCTTGGAGAAGGTCTCCTGAGATCGTGTTGCCCTTAGGCAGCCTTGAGTGATTATTAGTAAGTGAGTCTGCGTTAGGTCGGTCTTAACTGGGACGAGATGTTTCTTAACTAAGTGATCTTGTCTGCCTCTATAATTTTCATTTAATTGCGAAACTTTTGGACTGGCTAAGATGCTATTATGCCTATTCGCATTTTGGGCCGGCCGGAACACAACAAATTTGAACTTAATAAAGATCTGGGTCATCTAAACTTCCATAATGCTCAATTGATGAAAAACTTCCATTATATGACAACATGTGACTATGTCAGGACTTCTTCCAAGTGCGCCCAACAAATGAGATATTTCTTGTGAGGAGGATAACCAAGCAGCCACTGTGTCAAATATCACTTTGGTCATTTTCAATAATAAAATCATATGAAATTAGTACTTCATTTTGAGAATGACATATTTCACAACTAATTAAAGCAAACTTTGATTGAGTGATTGGGAAGAACTGAAGAAGAGAAAAGGGAAAGAAACCTACGAGTTAGAATGTGACTCACTCTCAAATTTGATCAGCATATGTAATCCATAACCATGATCTCTGATTACGACACAATCAAATAGCTAGTCAATGTTAACAGGGTGAAAATGACAATGATATATATACTCACCTGATATGTGGAAAATCACATACCCTTCAACATTTCTAAATGCAAATATAAGGTGTTGTTGTCATGATGGGGAAGAGGGGCACATGAAAGGTTAACTCACTTCTGGTGTGTTGATGAGTTAGCATTGCACGTGCCCTGCTTCTCCATCATGCTTAGCATGCACCTTTCTCAAGCCAAGCCACTAGCTAGTGTCTCTTTTGAGAATCTCACTACAAGAAAAGAAGCTAGCTAGCTAGAGAGTGAAGAGAAAAAAGAAAAAGAAAAAGAAGGTTCAGGTATCTGCTACTTTGGTGCTTCAAGCAAGCTTACTTATATATAACAAAACAAGCAATTGAGTGTGCTTTTAAAGGTGGGCATGGTTTGGGAGCAAGAAATGAAAGGCTTAGTTGGGTGGGGGGCCTTTGAGTTTTTAAACCCAACCAGCTTGTCACAACTTACAGCTAACAGGAAGGACCACACCACTTAATATCACACAAGCATAGAAATTGAATGAATTACAGATATACCCTACCCTGACAGGTACTCCAAAACTGGGGAAGCATAGGCAATCTACTTTAAATATGCTGCCTGATTCCACCTGAATCACAACTTGACATATAACATTATCATTATATTATACTCAGCATGTATTATTTGGACAAGGAAAAAAATAAATTAGCCAGTTTTCAAGGGATTCATCATTTCATCACATTTGATCCTTAAATTAATTAGATTCAATATGGAATTCTCTTAGCAGACTTGTATTTTATTAATTGTTAACGGTCAAAGATGCCTTGAGTTGAAGGATCCAACCGTGTGTTAAGGGTATATGTTTTTTTTTTCTCATCACTCATATCCTTCATTTGAGCTAATCCCATTTGAGTTAGGAACATCCATATCTTGATGGGGCTAGCTTTCCCAGCGAGGTTTTTTCATTAGCAAAATTCGAACACAAGACATTGCTTGAGGGGAATCAAACATGTGAGTAGGAATTACTTGTGCAACAAATTTGGAAATTTTCTAATATTGTAAATTTATTAAATAGGAAAGTAGAAAGTACAGCCTTACTGGTATTTCATGACTAGGAATAGTGAGTAGGAATTACTCTTGGAGTCTCAAGCTAAAGCTTCTTCAACCACCATAACTGCCAAATTTATTGGCCTGATGAGATTATGAAGTGGCAAGATGCATTTGAAAATATCAAGTATCTATCTGACTCCCACTTTAGCAATTTTATTTTACACTATGTCCTGTTCTATGCTGAATATATGAGTTAGAACTTGGAGGGAGAAAGATAGTAAATGTTGGGAGAAGAAGATTTTGAATAGACCAATCTTTGTGAACATATCCCTGTCCACATTGAAGAAATAAACACTATGATGAGCCCCTGTGCCTTTCTTTTGCACAAGGATTTTAGCAAATAACTTTCCATGTACACACCCTGGTAGCCACACATGACACAATATGCCCCATTCTGTATCATAATCAGAAATGTTGCTGTCTCAAGTTTGGTGATACTTTGGTTCCTCAAAGACTCACTACTATAAGCAAGAAGAAGAAAAGGAAATAAAATGAGTAAAAAAAATTACAAGGGAGAGATTAACTTCATCCAAGTAATAGTTTAGCTGTAGGAGTTGATAATGTCATCTGCAGATTAAACAAGTTGTTCTATTGTTTGCATTATTGTTCCACCAACCGCGTTGGAAAGCGATATTAGTACTGTACAAGGAACTGTGGATACCGCTTGTGTATGGCATCAACAATGAGATTATCATGCTTCCCAAATCAATGATTTGTCAATCTTGCATAGTGGAATTTTGCTATGTTTCAATCATCACTTGATAGCTTTTGTCTGTCTTGTGTTTTTGGTCGACAATATTCTTTTGCAATCAACCGGCTTCCATTCCTGAATTGAACTATATCTCATACAAATAAAATAGTTGGTTTATGGAGGTTGGAGCTAAATTGTGGTTGCGGTTGCGATTGCTGCTGTGTTGCATAATATTGTGGACAAATACAAGGTGATGCGAGTGATCGCGATACCATACAAATACAATGACTCCAAAACTCGTTATCACCTGCAATTGCGATTGTGGACTACAATTTAAAACCATAGTTGGAGTATAGCGGTACTGGGGCTTCAATAATTTAATTCTTGTAACACGTGATGTTTTGTTTTTCTTGTTGACAGGATTGAAGTGGAAATGGTAAGAGTTCAAAGGTTGAAAACTTTATATTTTTCAAAGCTTTATGATTTTACTCAAGAGTACTCATAGGAAGAATGCACAAGGATGTCTCGTTCCAAGTCCATTCTGCAAAGAAGACCAAAGATGCTTTTCATGCCTTACTCATAGGAAGAATGCCCAAAGAAAAGACTCAGATAATCTTTTCATTTCTCATCTCTTCTCACTTAGAAGTTTCAGGTTTCTAAGGTAGCTCTTAAGTTTGATTATGCTTCTTGTTCTTGTTCTGGTCTAATGTCTAACAATGGATATAGAGTACCCTTGATAAACCCTTACAGAGCTAAAAAAAATATATGTGATGTATGAATAAGGAAATTATCTCATTAATGATTAAAAGGTACCTAGTACAAGGTGAGGACACCCCATTTTATAGTGGGAATGGTCCTTATCTAGAATATTCATGGATTTGGGTCTTACATGCAAGGCCCAAATCCCAATGTAGAATAAGACAAATACATATATCATCATTATAAACAAGACAAAGTAACTAGGCCCACGTCTTCATACTGGGGCCCAGCCCTTTATCCAGAGGAGAACAATCTCACTGGGCGGGTCTACGGGCTTGTTCTAGCCCGCCCTGTCCACAAGCCCACAAGACATGAAGCTTCATTTCCTTGGGAGCTGAAATGTCTTCTGTTTTAACATAGAATCTACACTGCCTTCATACGAATCACTCGCCTTGGCTAACCTAGCCCACAAGACATGAAGCTTCATTTCCTTAGGAGCTGAAATGTCTTTCAAAATTGCAACACGCCACCGCCCTTCATCTTTGGCCGCCCTTCTTGTAAAACCTACGCATCGTTTCACTCAACGCACGTTGCACTGTTACCAAGAAATTGTCATCATTAGCATTCAACTGCCACTGTCTTTTCACGTGGGATTCGAGGGATTGCCTCGTTTCGTGAAAACGTTCGAAATCGATCGTGACGCTTCCCCTTTCTTTCTCTTTCTTCATTTACTTTTCCAATAAAAACCCAAAGCCACATACTCTATTTCCTTTTACTTCAACGTACTTCAAACTCTTACTCTTCTCTGAATATCTGAAGCTTTCCGTTCCCGGCAACCCTTGCTGCTCCGGTGATCTTTCGTTGCTCCGACCACCATAGCTCGTTGCCTTCCCGTTACCTCTCTTGCTTTCGGTCAGTTTCCTGGTCTCATTTTCTTCTTTTGTTTTTCATTTTTATCTGTTCATCTTCCTCCTATGAGACTTCCTAGAATGTCTTCACAAAGCCAATATGTGTCCTCCCTCTCACTTGATACTGTTTTCGACGATGACAAAACTTCCGTCAGCCAAGAAGTTGTTATCGAGGTTGATTCTGATTCCGAGTCTACTAGCTCGCCCTCCAATTCTGACCTTGCCAACAAAAGAACTCGCTCTATAACCTCCCATCTTTCGTCCGACAATCCATCTACCTCGCCCAATTGGCGTACCAGTGAAAAGTGTGTGGACGATAAATGTCTTTTCCGCTCTATTTGGAATAGCATCCAATCATTGAACAATAATCGTCTCACCGCCCAAGGCTTTACCAAAGTGAACCCTGAAACCGGCCATAACAAGGATTTGTCCTTGAATGTCGCCCCATGTGATGATAACGAGGTTGTCACATTGAAACCTTCAGGGGGCCGATGGGGCGCCCGCTTGGTTTTACCTTCATAGCTTTATCTTTACCGAGCTTTTCATGAAACTTCCTTTTTCCCCCTTTATTTGTGACGTCCTCACTTTTTTGAACGTCGCCCCTTGCCAACTCTTACCAAACACCTGGGGCTTCATTCGATGCTTTGAGTTGTTGAGCGATCAACTAAATGTCACCCCCACTTATCCTTTATTTTTCTTTTTCTACAAAACTTGCATCGCCAAACCCTCCGTGTATCCTTTGTCCCCTTGTCGGCCCGCCCCAACATGGCCATTTTTAAGCCTTTGAAGAGCAATTTCAAACATTGGCAAAAGAAGTTTTTTAAGATCGTTCATTCTCCTAACATTCCCAACCTTATCCTTGACTCTAAAGATCGCCCCCTGTTCCCTTTACATTGGACTGTCAATCCTCACCGTGACATTATTGTTGTACTCGAGGCATTGACCGAAGATGAGCAACAGGTCGCCTTATACATCCTCACTCTTCCTCAAATTTCCTGTTGTGACCTACTTCAGGCCGCCAAAGATGGAAAACTTCATGAATTTTTTAGTAAGTTTGGATTTATCAAGTAACATCTTGAGGAAAAATTCTTCTTTCACATTGCCCATTGTTAACTTGCATTTGTTTTACATCCTGTGCAGCTGAGATGGGCAAAAACAAGGGCGGCGTCAATCCTGATAGCATGTCAGCCTTCATCTCCAGCCAGGTCGAGACTGCTAAGGGACAGAGGAAAAATTAGAAGAAGGAAACCAAGGGCGATAGAAAGAAATCGCTGTTGGTTGATGACCGAGACCCCAAACGCCAAAAATCTGGTTCCTCTAAAAGTGACCCTAAGCAAACGACTTTGAATGAATCTTTGACTAAGGTTCACAAAGAGAAGAAGTCCCACAGCAACCTTCCCCCGCCCAAGCATCAAACTCCCGGTGCATTTGCCAACTTGGTGGCCGCCGCCAGCCCTGTTCCTCAATCATCAAGGGACACAGTGCCCGGTAGCGAAACTGGCGCTCTACACAGCGTTTTTTACACCAAGTTCAATGGTCTCCACTTTATGGAGAGGAATTTCAACATCCAAATTCCTCATGAAGTGGCCCATCAGGGTGTTCAGGGCGCAGTGACCCTTGTCGTTAACCAAGCCCTCGCCGCTGCCAGCTGGGCCGCCCGTCTTCTCCCCCATCTGAAGAGCATTGAGACTGAGAAGGCCCGCGCCCAACTGAAGCTTGAAGAGGTAAAGTCGGCCTACTCCCATCTGAAAACTGAGGCTGAGACCGCCGCTAAACGTGCTGATTGTAAGACTCGGATAATCTATGTGATTAATTAACTAATTATTTATCGGTTCAATAGCGATAAGCGTTATTAAACTTAAGTTAACATGTTAATTGTGCCTTGCGGGTTTACATAAATGAGTGTATTATTAATATTATTATTATTTTCTAAACAAATAAATAATAGAAAAGAAAAATTGAAAGTTTAGAAGAAAAGGAAAAAAAAAAGAAGAATAAGAGTCACGCTGCCGGAAAGTTTAATATATATATCTTTATATAATTTGTTAACACTTCTACACTTGATCACTTAAACTTGCTCAAAGTGATCATAGATTATATTATAGAGTCCCTAATAATTTAGCGATGATGATTCATTTTTCTAATATTTTTTCTATAACTCTATGAGTTAAATCCTACACTACCAAAATTATCTTATACGGATATTCACTCTCAATACCAGTAGTATATTATATAACTTAAATTCTTCAATCTATTCTTTGCGTGGCATTCAACCAGGTTCTTAAAGTTTTCCCAAGCATGACACTTAAGTGCTGAGTCCTTGTCTATTCTCTTGACAACACATAGCCTACAATCTATCACCACTTGACACCTCAAACCAAGGGCCCTCTAATCTAGCAACTCACAATCCTTCTTGCTGTCGTTCATATCTTCTTCAGCATGATATTCCATTAATTTATTATCTTTTGAAGCCTATAAAAGGCAAGATATTTAGTGAGCTTTTGATATGAACTCATTATCAGTGCAACACGCACGTAGAGCTATATTCTCACTCCATATCGACATTATATAGCATTAGTTATTTGAGTGAATTAGTTTTTGGTGAAAATTTTAGAGTGTATGTTTTGAGTGGGAGGAAATTCTTGAGTTTTGGAGCGGAAGCTAGGATCCTGAAGCTTAGCTTTACGAAAGTAAATAATTTTCTAAGATCTGAAAGATCACGAGGTTCGCAACTTCTATGCACTACTCACGAAGGTAAGGGTAACTCGGTTTTAGAGCGTCTTTGAGTCTTGTCTGTTTTACTCACACTGCATGCGTTTGAGATGAAGGTGTTTAATTTGATTGACAATTGATTGAAATATTGGTATGCTTGTTATGTTGTATACTTGCTTATGTTGAATGTTTTCTGAGACTTGTGTCAAATGTTTTATGGGACTTCGGTCATTGGTTATTGTTGAAATTATGAATAACATGTGGTTATTCTGAGTTGATTATTGGTTTGGAAATTGTCGTTGACTGACTTGGCATATAGGGAAAGAAGCAATGAGGTGGGTGTGGTCCCGCGTGATTGCCCTGTCTTTCGAGGCGTTATAAAGTGGCGATGAGCTGGGGTATGGTCTCACGTGATTGTCCCGTCTTTCGAGGCGTTATAAAGTGGCGATGAGGTGGGGTATGGTCTCACGCGATTGTCCCGTCTTTCGAGGCGCTATAAAGTGGCGATGAGGTGGGGTGTGGTCCCACGTAATTGTCCCGTCTTTCGAGGCGTTATAAAGTGGCGATGAGGTGGGGCGTGGTCCCACGTGATTGTCCCGTCTTTCAAGGCGTTATAAAGTGGCGATGAGGTGGGGTGTGGTCCCGCGTGATTGTCCCATCTTTCGAGGCGTTATAAAGTGGCGATGAGGTGGGGTGTGGTCCCATGTGATTGTCCCGTCTTGCGAGACGTTATTGATCGATCCATCTTTGTAGTAGCATATAGTCGCATTTTAGGCATTAATGTTTGATTTTGTTGATATCTAGTTTAACACTATATTGTTGGATGTGTTGGCTTCTGTCATGAATTCAATTGCTCACTTACTTACCATATTATGTTGTTGGAATTGAATAACATGTTTTTCTCTTTTATGTGAAGTAATTGCATGGAGTTAACCCTTTTCTGTTTGCTACTTGTTGTTTGGGCGCTTAACGCTATTAGGCAATGGAGATCCTTCCGATGACGCTTAGTCATGCACGAGATGTAGAAAGGATAGTAAGCGGCGGAGTGAAGATGGAAGGAGAAGTTTGATTTTCTTTTGAGGGTTGTATTTGAGTCTCCTTTGTTATCTGAAAAACTCCATTACTAAAACCCTGCGTTTGCCACTTGTCTAAGTGTACGTACTTATTTTGAACCCTGTTTATAATATCGTGAATTACTATATGACTATGTATATTATTATTATGTTGGGTGCAAGTTTAATTTTGAGGGTTATGCTATGTTTAGAAATCTACAGTGGAAGTGTTTTATCAAACAAGAGACAGGTGTATTCGCTTTAGCGATGTTGTGTTTAGTTCTTAAAAAAAAAATTACCCTTGTATTTTAGGATTGCAAAATAGTCTTTAGACTTGTCAGGTTACTAATGTGATTCCTCAGTTGAGAAATTGGGGCGTTACACTGATATTGCCAAGATGCAAACTGAAGATGCTTTGGTCGGCGTCCGCCGAGAGTTGCAAGCGGCTCAAGAGGACCTCGCCAATGAGAGGGCTGCCAAAGCGGGTCTTGAGACCAAACTTGATGCTGCAGAGAAAAAGATCCAAAAGCTTGAGGCCGAGCTGAAGCAATCTGACGAGACTCTTTTGGAAAAGAGCTCTCGCTAGTATGTCCTCGGTCATCTGAGCACCAAGGCTCAACTTCAGATTCTCTATCCTAAGCTTGATTTCTCCCAATTTGGCTTCATGAAGAAAATCATGGATGGAGAGGTTGTTGGTCCCGCTGATCCTGACGTTCGCAGCCTTCCCTTTATGTAAGAATCGGATGATGAGGAAGATGAAGAGATCCCGGGCGAGGGCGTGAAGAAAGCTGCCTTCAACACCAATGAAAAGACCCAGGGCGAGGGCCTGGAGAAAACTGCCTCCAACGCCAATGCAGACAAGCAAGCAAAGAATAATTAAGTTTGAAAATATTCTGCATGTTTGTAGTTTGGCTCATCCTTTTATTTTGTTGTTGCTTCTTATTGTCGTTGTTTAGACCTTGGGCCTCGCCCTTTTTTTATTTAATGACTATAACATTGGGGCCTCGCCCCCCCTTTTTTTATCTATAATTTATGTTCCAATTATGATAATTCTGCTGGCTTTTATACTGAGGCAGGCGAGGCTTCTTTGTGCTTGACACGACGGCCAAGGCTTAGGCACATTTTACTGGCCTTAGTCGTTTTACGAACGGGGCTTGGATTCTAGTGGCCACTAGAATTGCCAAGGCTATGTTTGCTCAGTGATGACGCTATCTGATTGTGAAAGTTTTAGTCATGCTAGATCTCGCCATAGAAAAATTGGTTAAGATAGTTTATGAGTTAGATCTTCTCATTTCTTTAAATAAAAACTAGGATCTATAGACCCTTACATGGGAGTTTCCTTCCTTCTTTTACATAGGTCGCCTTATTAAAAACCTTTTTCAAGGGAAAAAGAGTGCGACTTTCTTTTACTTAACTATAATATTGTCTCAAACTGGAGGCGTTCCACGTGCGGCGCACTGTACCGCCATCGAGTTGTTCAAGTTTGTACGCCCCTGCACCTACTTCAGCTTTAACCACTGAGTAAGAGCCACAGACGGTCTCAATGTTCTGGTCTAAGGTCTAAGAATGGATATAGAGTACCCTTGATAAACCCTTACAGAGCTAAAAGAATATATGTGATGTATGAATAAGGAAATTATATCATTAATGATTAAAAGGTACCTAGTACAAGGTGAGGACACCCTATTTTATAGTGGGAATGGTCCTTATCTAAAATATTCATGGACTTGGGCCTTACATGCAAGGCCCAAATCCCAATGTAGAATAAGACAAATACATATATCATAATTATAAACAAGACAAAGTAACTAGGGTCCACGCCTTCATAGTGAGGCCCAGCCCTTTATCCAGAGGAGAACAATCTCACTGGGCGGGTCTACGGGCTTGTTCTAGCCTGCCCAATCTACATCTACTCTTAGGATATATTTGGTGAGCAAGATAAGGAGATATGATATGATAATACAATCGTATTTTACTGTTTTTTTATAAGCAACCATATCCTATTGTATAATATTTTGTTTGATGCGTCAAGATAAGATAATGGCGGTGGAAGGAAGGGGAAATGACAATCGCATGCCACTAGCACAACGGAAAAATAGCCAATGAGGCAAAATTTAAGGTTCCAAACTTTCGCTAGGCCCTAGCATGTCACTATGTAACGAAAAAGGAAATTAGTGGGAAGATTGAAGTACTTACCAAACTAGAAGAGAGTTAAAGATCCTAGCGAGAAATGCTCCACGTGTCTAGCAAAAGTATACAAAGTTTCCAAAAGCAAGTGTAGAAGTCTACGTCACCTGTGACGAGATGCATCTTTTTCCATTATGGGGGACATCAGACAAGGCGCCAATATAAAAGTAAAACCTTATAGCAGTATGAATTCAACCTATATCATCCCTGACACATGTCATCAAGCTTTTAAACTCATCTCATATCATGAGTATACTGTATATGGCACAAGCCAGATATCTCATTGCTTCAATACCATAGATTATTTCTAATTTTGGCATTTCGAACATCATAATGCATTAGATACTCAAACTGGGGGCAAGTGTTATAGAATAAAATGACAGGCTCATGTACTTTGCCCCAATATTGACATTGTCATACACATGAGAATAACAATTCCTAAATTGAAGTAGTATCAACTATTATTGGATAATATTTGTTATATCTTAATATCTCCACATGATTCCCTTCAAGTTTGCTACACCCTAAGTGTATAAATACACACAAGGGAACGCTTCTCAGATATGCACTATCTTCTAACATAGATCCTTGTTTCTTCCTAAGCTTTGCTGATTTGAACGTAAAATGTCTTGCGGGTATTCTCACCTCAAATGTCCACCTGATCGTTGGATGTGAGATGACAAAGTTCTTCCACGAAGAAGCGGTCCAATGAAGCATGTCTTCCAAACAATCATAAGTCAACTTCACTTAGATTCAGTAATCTTTACCCTGAACGAGAAGGAACTGTGTTTTCTTTTTAAAATACTAGGAATAGTTCGGCAGAAAGAGACATCACTCTCTCTATCTCTGTTTCATAAATTCTTCGAATGGTAAGATTTTATTTTTGGTAAATTCTGTGGTACCCATAATTTTTTTTGGGTATGGTACCCATATTAAATCATTTAATAGATTATTATCATGTTATTCAAGGTAAATACTGCATCTTTAGATTTTACTTTACTTATCAATTAACTTTATCTTATGGAATTCATATTTTAATGAAAAATGAATGAGTGGTGGAAACGAATGATGATGATGGAGATGCGCGTAAAATGACCATGGTTGATGGATGAATAAAGCTCAGAAAACATAACTCGTAAATCTCACGTCCCTAAGAATGCAACGCTGCATTAATACGGTAGAATAAAATCAAACTTTGAATCAGTATATTGAGTCTTTATTATCGAACGAACTCATTTTAGGTATCACGCCTTAATCTGGCTTAAGGTACCACAACAACCACCTTTATTTTTTCTTTGGCCAACACATGATAAGGTGAAGAAAATAAAGTGACATCATTCTCTCACTCACATTTTTACTAACTCAATTCATCGGTGAACCGGATTTAGTTATGTTGCCTCATGAGTTACCACCCATTTCAACATTTCTATTGTTTTCTTAAGTTGCTAAAAATAGCTTAAAAATACTAGCTGTTTTTTTTTTTGAACTTTAATACTAGCTGTTATGTCATAGACATTTATTATTATAGACTCTTAATTAAATTATTTATCGAACGCACTCATACGGAGTCTAAATTTGGTTTGATTTAGGAAAATGTTTGTGCTATCTATGTAATGAGCATATCGAGATCATCTTTTAGCTTCTAGAAAGGAACATTTTTTTATAAGCAGAAAGGACCTTTATAAGCAGAAAGGACCTTAAGCAGAAAGTGTAAAAAGCAATGGTCGGGCATGTTCTAGAGGACATGTTATGTGTGAAAATAAAAATAAGTGCGTGAGTGAAGATTTATTCCCTTGGTAGAGAAAGTCAGTAATGATTAATTCACATTTCAATTTTCCTTACATCTCATTTTTACTATTTTTTCTTCTTATTTTTCTCTGCATTTCTTGTCACATCACATATCATGATTCTTTTCTCTCTCCTTCCTTCATTTATCATTAAGGTGGAGGTGGATTTAAATTGTGAGCAAACAATTATTCTTATTCTTTTTTAGCCAAGAAAAGCATTGAACATTTGGCAAATTAGATACTCAAATCCAACGAGAGAGAGAATGTATCAAATCACTTCAATGTATGTTGATTTGAAAATGACATTGGACTTCATAGTGCCGACATACTTTGATATTTGAGCATGCACATTTTTAGGGTTTAGGACCGCTACTGAAATCTTGGAAGTGTGTTTCTACCTTTTTCTCTAGAGTAAAGTACACTCACATTTCTCAAGGTTTGTTAGAATTACACTCCACCCCATTCTTGTCTAAAATCTACACCCCACCCCATTTTATATAGATGCAAATTTAGTGACGAAAAATATTCTTCATTAATAATTAGTTATTATTTAAATTGTTAATCAATAATTTCAAAAAATATTTTCAATATAATTCAATAAATTTAAAAATGAAAACATCACAGTCCTCCTCATTCTCTCAATCGCGGTCTTCCTCCATAAATTTACAATGCAAATTCTGCAATAGCACACCCGACCAGTTTACAAACCATATCTCGAACATAGGGAAACATGCTTGTGTTTTCATATTTGGTAATAATTCAATTTTAATCAAAATAATCTCTTTATACCTCAAATTTTGAAAATTGGATTGTAGACCCAAAAAGCAAGACAAATGGGTGAAGAAAATAGAGAAACAAAATTAAGAAATATGAAGTGGATCAGAGGTTATTAGAACCCAACGATGCGGTGGAGCACCGCTTTTAACAAAATCCAACGACATCTTAAACCAACAGAGCGTTCGCTCGCAACTTAAAGGGGGTGAAGTTCACAAGAAGTAGTTGAACAGGTAGCTTTGGGAATGTGTGATTCACGTTCTGTGGTTCAGGTCGCAACAAAACTTTGATGCATGGTGGTGCCATGGGGTTTCACATTCTGGGACAGTGGTCGTCGTGTTAAAGGGAGCAAAGGCTTGGTGGTGACCGTTTGTGGTGAGAAATATGATTTGGAAACAGATGGGACGTGGACTTAACAGACAGAGTGGATTATTTTTTTAAATTTAATTCAGTAAAATTATTTTCATAAATTAATGTATGATAGTGTATATGCATTAAACTTATTTAAATTTTAACTAATTAGTAATTATTTTTTATTAGTGACGAATTTGTTTTCGTCACTAAATTTTGCCTTTATAAAAAATGGGGTGGAGTGTAGATTTAAAAAAAGAATGGGGTGGAGTGTCATTCTTGCAAACCTTGAGGGGGGTGACTGTATTTTACTCTTTTTTCTATAATTTTATGAGTTATGGTGATTTAAAACCGTCACAAATTTAAATGTGAAATTGTTCAAGAATTCACTTATCGGAAATGATATTAATTATATGTAACAGCCATTAATTATGTTTATTAGTAAGTGGGAAAATGCTCGGTTGTTATTGTTTATTAGTCATGTAGCCAATGAAATATAGATGCAATCCATTGACCTGGCATTCCACTCCACTAGGATATGGAGATAGTGATGTGAGTAGTAGAAGACAAAATTAACCAAATAGATTATTACATTAAAAAATAGGAAAGTATTGAAGGAAAGCTACGTTTTGTAAAGCCTATTGGGTTTTACAGATAAACAATTTCAGTCACGTCAATTTTGTAACCTACACTTGACATCACATTCTAAAAGAAGTAGTTAACTAATAATTGCAATTAGTGCTTCTATGTGGTGCTAACCAAAAAATAGAGGATTGGACAAGGAAGCAGGTACGGTGCCATTAGCTCTGTGTAATGGACTAATAGTAATGGGCAATGGCATATCACTTGCAAGCACAATATCAAATAATGCAGCTAAAGAATGATTAAACTAGCTTATTTACTAAGTGCGAAATAATTAAACATTTTTCGAGGAAAACAAATGAAACACAACATGTGACTATTTTAATTGACTCCTGTCATGGTCGAGTGACCAACTTTCACTTCAATAACTAACACATTGAGATTTTTTTAATAAGATAAATAATCTTCCAAGAAAGCAATCATATATAATCAAGGCCGAAACATTCACATTTAAATGGGGTTAACTTTTCCTAAAGAGGTACGTAAAACTTGAACTCATGTGCTTAAACTCTATGTATGTATTGGTTCAAGTTTATGTATGGGTTGTGCCTTACTGTTTGTTCTGTTGATTGTGGGGCGAGAAATTAGTTTTTTGTGCTCAAACTCTATGTAGGTATTGGTTCAAGCCTATGTATGAGTCGTGTCCTACTACTTAGTGTGTTGATGGTGAGATGAGAAATTAATTTCACAGCTATTGAGATGCTTTGGTCAAGACCAAGAAAAAAACATTGAATAGAAAAGGTTGTAACATTATTTTTGTGTAAAAAACATAAACTTAATATTGTTAATACTTTAAAAAGTATATAAAAAATGTTATAGTGATTTGAAGTTCTTTTAAATATTATATACAATTTCTAAAAAAATAATATTTTATAGCTACCAATTCAACCACGGTTTGACCATTAAACCTTGAACTGGTTCCGATTGGTTCAACTATCGATCCAATTTTGAAAACTATAATTTTCACTTGAGTATGACAAACAAAATCGATCAATTGAGCTCATATGCGTTGTTATAGCACACTATTAAATATTACCTTTGTCCCTATTTAACTGTCCAAAGAAAGAAGAAACACGCATATTAAAGATTGTAATTAATTTTGTTAATTGTCATAAAAGTATTATTATTTTTTAATCAAAAACTTAATAGTGTTAATACTTTATAAAATATAAAATTATTATAGTGATTTATAGTTCTTTTAAATATTATATGATTTCTAAAAACTAATATTTAATGACTACCAGTTCAATCACGGGTTGACCATTAAACCTTGAACCGGTGTCTCGATCACCTCAATTACCGATCCAATTTTGAAAAATTGGTTTTCACTTGAGTACGACAAATAAAATCGATAGAAGCTCAGTTGAGGAGCATATGCATCGTTATAGCACACTATTAAATAGTAAATACCATGTAAGTGTACAATATAGGAACCATTCAGGATTGAAAACATCAAGTAAATAATGTAACCAAAACCTTTCCTACAACAAAATATGAAACTAATTACATTTCATCTAAAATGTTGGACACCAAATAAAAAAAAACATGCCCCCCAAAACGAAATAGCGAATTCCAACACCTTGTTGCCTTACAATAATTCAACTATTGCTGCCCTTGAGATTTTCCTTGAAATAAAATCCCATTTAAAAGAATATTACAAATCAAATATACCAATAGAAAGCACCAAAGTAATTCTGCACTAGATGAGCTCCTGTATTTCAACATGATCACCGGCCACCAGAAGAAAACGGCAACGTACAGATTCAACATTTCCTTGTTCCTTTGGTTCCCAGGCAAGTGGCAATTATGTTTACATTCCGGATGACGACGTCCGGTTTATCCGCTGAGCACCTAATTTCGGAGCAGCAGGTTTGGCTCCCCTCCCTCTGCCAGCTGATAAGGGTTTGGCCCTGGTAGTGGGTGCAGGAGCAGCAATGGAAGCCCAGGGATCATCATCCTCAGTCGTAGTTGATTTCAAATTTAAAGATGTTTTTGGAGCAGGAGCTGCTATGGCACCCCACAAATCATCATCTTCATCCTTGCTCAACCTTGGCGTGTTTTTGGATTTCAAACTTGAGGCTAAACATAAAACCCGAAACCTTAGTAAAAGTTCAAAGCTCATTTCTTAGTAAAAGGTGACCAAAGCAGCTGCTTTAATCACTGATTCACGAAACACTACTACACTACAATCATTGAGTGCAAACCTGAACTACACTCACACCAATCACTTCCTCAGGAAATTGTCATTGGTCATGGGGATAAGCATATAAGAATTTGTTTACTCAATACAATAGATAAATAACTACAAATCTTATATATTGAAAATTATTAACACAAGTTAGTAACTTGCAGTCATGGAAATGAGTAAATCCCTAGCAGAATACAAATAGTTGAATACCTAGTACCTTGTTTTGACTGCGAAACAGGTTGAGATACAGGCCGCCTTTGAGCTGCTTGAATGTTCGCAAGAGCTGGAGCTGGCTTTGTTTCTTCAAGTGGTTCCAGATCATCCCACCCATCCTTGTCATTCTCAGGCCCATCGAGTCCATTCTCTAGTTCCCCCCAGCCATCTGTTGACGTAGGAGACGTAGGGACAGGTTGCTCAGCGAAATCAGTTGCGGAGCTTACACGGACGGGTGCTGTTGAAGGAGTTTCTACAGCTAGAATACCTAGAAAAAGAGATGAAATAAACACAGTTAAATTGTAAAGTTTTCCACGTAGAAGGAAACCATCCAAATGAAGCCGAACAAATTAAGGCAGCATCAACAGATCAGACGATGGAGTAAATGAATAGCTTTGCCTCAAAAGGGCGAATAATATGAGGGATGAGATCTTCAGTTGTGCCTTTCACTCACGGTTTCTCAGTCTTCTGCCCCTAAATTTTCTTCACTTATTAAAGGAAGTATTATAAAACATGATGATGATCTTTGTCTAATAACAATAACATAAGCATTGTCCCAGTAAGTGAGGTTGACTATGTGGATATATGATCCATAGTAAAGATATGGCCAGTTTTACATGGCCTACGCAGGCCTAACACAACCTTCCTCCTTTATCCGGCCTTAGGACCGGCAACAAAAATTAGACTAAACATAAGGTAGCTAAGAAAGAAACTAAAAATACAGTAGTGAAGCTAGAGAGAGGGGATTTAATGGGTTATACTTATCCAGTTATCCATAGATACCAAAGTAGGGAAGATAGAATTTATAAACTTGCCAAAAGTCAGGAAAGAAAAACAAGAGACTTGAATCAGGTAAAATACATTAAAGATGATGAGGGGGGAATATTGGTCAAAGAACAAGATATCAATGAAAGATGGCAGTGTTATTTCCATGAACGTTAAAGTCTTCTCTCAAGTCCAATAAACTTGGCACTATAGGGGGGATCAAATTCTCAAAATCAATCCTACTACCTAATAATTGGAGAATCTAAGGTGAGAGAAGCATGAAAGAAATTGGCTAAAGGTAGTTGGACCACATAATATAATGATCGAGGTATGAAAGGGGTTAGGTGAGAAAGATATAAGATGGCCTACAAATTTGCTAAACGAGAATATCAGGTTAAGAGGATGCTGAGGATACAGGAATGAAGGAAAGGTACCTTGATCCATTCATCAAGAACACAAAGTGGGAATAATGAAAATTTCCCTATAACTATAAGGGTGCACCAAGGGTTAGTGTCCAGCCTTATCTTTTTATCATGGTTCTAGATGTGCTTCCTGGACACATCCAAAAGACCGTGCCTTACATGTTGTTTGCGGATAATGCAGTTAAAGTGTCAAAAGAAGACATCAAAGGAAAGTTAAAGATACAGAGAAATGTCTTCAAAACACATGGTTTTTGCCTAACTAAAAAGTAGACCAGACCGGATAGTGAAGGTGAAAAAATGGAGAATATCACAAATCTCACATTTTTTAGTACGTTAGGTCTATCACACTAAATGATGGATATAGAGAGGGATGCCAACCATAAAAACTGAGCAAGGTAGATGACATGGAGAAATGTTTCATGTGCGATCTGCTATAGAAAAGTACCACCCAAGCTTAAAGTAAACTTTTATCACACAACTATAAGACTTGCAATGTTGTATGAGATGGAACTTTGGGTGCTTTAGAGCCCATGAGAAAGCAAGCTCAGTGTTGCTGAGATGAAAATGTTAGTTTGATGTTATGAAACGATCATTACAGAAAAGTCGGGTTAATTCCTATTGTAAAAAAGATGGCAGAGTCTTGTCTTAGGTGGTTTCAGCACGTTTTGAGAAGGTCTGCAAAAGTATCGAAAAAGAGGGTTGAGTGGTTGACCAAATGGAAGACATCGGGATTCGGGGATAATCAGTGTTAAGAGGTAGAGAGAGACCAAGCAAAAACTATGAGACACAATCAAGAGAGATTTATTAGAGGTACATGGTCTATCATTAGATTTAATACATTATAAGGTATTATGCCGTTACACAATCCCTGTAGCTGACCCCACCTAATGGGAAAAGACTTGATCGTTGTTATTGTTGTAATAATTAAGACGAAATCTCACCTAGGTATAATCAGTTTATCTTTAGGCGTCCCAATAAGACAAGCCATATAAAAAAGAACACAGAAGGCATAGATTTTGACGACCACAAACTGATTCATCCACAAGAAAAGACTTTCTCTATAATCATGGAGAAGGCGCACTGGAGCTGAAGCTAAAAAATGGACAAGAGAATGAGAACCCAAGGTTGAGGCACCGCACTGCAGACTTTATCTCATAATAGGAGCTACTGCTCAACTTTTTGCTACCCTCTTAAAAAACGAGAGAGAGGGGGAGAGAGAGAGAGAGAGAGAGAGAGAGAGAGAGAGAGAGAGAGAACTTTTTCTCCTCTAGTGGTTTCATTATTCAAGACAATCATTCACTCAAGACACTAAAACATAAATTTATTTGTAAGAGACTGATGATTTGGCATACCTGAGCTGGCATTCGAAGATGTTGGAGTAAGAGCAGAAGAACTCATAGAAGCAACAGGAGCAGCATGATCAGAAGGTTTACCCTTCAGGGTCAAGGAGCTCATAGCCCATCTGCATAGAATGAGAGTTACATCAGAAGCCATGCATTAAATGTAGAGAAAATTCTCAGCAGCACATGTGCAGTTAAAGAGAACTCAAGATCAACTAAAAAATGAGGCACCCTAAGATTTTTAAGACGAGACACTAAGCAAGTTATTCGCAATTATTGTTAGTTACATAAATAGGTAACCTACAACTAGCAATTATTCTGCGAAACCAATAGCAATCCTCCGCATTCAAATGCATTTATATGTGGCCACTAAATCAAGTGTTTAAATACTATTATGACCGATATAGACAAGTAATCAAGAATTAGCAATTATTCTGTGTATTTTTAGGTAATATTAATTTAAAAAATGGAAAAGGGAAACTTCATAAATATTTAAATGAAATCAAACTCATATTGAACACTCCTGCTTTCTCTTTATTGCTTAACATGTGAACGGCCTGGAGACACAAAGTTTGGACTGCCTTACCCAAGTAAACTTGCATTTCCTGGAATTGATGACATTCCCATGCCTGCCCCCCCAGTTGCCTCAGCTGTATTTGTCTGTAACAGAAAGACAGACAAGAACATGAACATCAGTATAACAAATCACCAGGGGGAACTAACACCATCAGAAACAATTCTTTTAAACTTAGAGTTGAAGATTCAGCCAGCAAAAATTGTGCTTTCTTCACACATGATGCCTCATTTACAAGGATATCATTAGTAAAATGAATAATTTGAGATGACATGTAAACGATGCTGGAACCACCATGTATTCTGTAAATCATGTAAAGAATATAGGAACTAGCACGTATTCAAACATTTCTGATTGGACAAGTATGTTTTAGAATTCACATAAATAAGTAAAAAAAAAATTGAGGAAGAAACATGTATAAAATTATGGTGGAGAGTGCACCCTTAATTTACACAAAATCTAAAAAAATGTAGATTAAAAAAATGTTTAAAAAATATAACGAAGTAATTGACTATAAAGAATTTGAATTCAAAATTTATAAGTTTTGAATTTGCACTAGCCCTAACTCAACCCCAAGAGCTATCTCATAACATGAGGATTGTCAGAGCCTTTATAGGCTCTACAGGCTCTGCTTTGGCCATATCTCTAACTGATGTGGGATCTCAACACACCCCCTCACACCTAGGATTGGACATCTAGAGCGTGGAGATTATTGGATGAATTTTTATTGCACTAAAAAACCTACGGGGCTAGGAAAATTTTTAAACAGCGGTGAGTGTCCCAAAACTGATCTAGGATAGATTATGATATTATCTTGAATTTGGCTAGGCCTAACTCAACCCTAGAAGGTAGCTCGTAAGGTGAGGATTACCAAAGGCTATATAAGCCCTACTTTGGCATAATCTTAAAATATGGACTAGGCCTAACTCTACTTCAAAAGCTAACTTTTAAGGTGAGGATTGACAAAAGAAGTGACTAGGCCTGATTTGGACTAGTCGATGTGCGATCTCAATAAAAAGAAGAGAAGTTAGAAATGACACATTATCCTTGAAGGGAGATTAGACTAGAGATTAAGTTACACTCAAGAAGATGTGTCCAATTAAAAATATAAGGATGGTTTTATATGAAATCAAAAAACTGGGTTTAAAAAAGAAATAATTTTGAACTTAGATCTATTAGAGTATACTATATAGTCAGATATAGTTTCTGTTAAGTAACTGTTAGTTACTGTTATGTAGTTAGTTACCCTAGCGGTTAAGTCTAGCTGTCAAGTTAGTTATCTTAGCTGTCATAACAGAATTAGTTAGCTTCTTATGCAAGCTTTGTAAACTCTATAAATAGAGAGAGATCATCTCTTGTACTCTTCAGTTTTACAATCAATGAAATTCAGTTAAACATTTCAGCATTTTCAACAAGATCTAATTCATAATTTCATATTAAAAGATATACAAAAAGATTTAAGAACCACAAAATGCACCAAAAACGAATTCCAGAATATACCTTTTCATAATATTGCTTCGCCATCTGCAGAAACTGATCAACAGCTTGAAATGCCTTAGAACGAACATCACTGTTTGAACAATAAAGAAATAACATATAATATAACCCCTGCCTCGGAAAATGAGAAATAACCAAAGTATAATGTTAAGAATGATCTCTATTTGGAATCTGAAAAAAACCAAAGTAGCACAAATATATACACTCTTACAAAAGCATACAATATAAAGATTCCAATATTCTAATATTAAAATTGAAAAAGGAATTAGGAATTAAGAAGCAATACAAGTCATTTATTTTTATATAAACAAACAAAGTTAACCTGCCCAAAAATGTTAATTATAGGATTAACATAAAGCAGCAGGATATAAACCAATTTACTACAGAACTCCTCATCTAAGAACAGTAAAGGAGACATCAGAAAAATAATAAATAATCAGCAGGATATAACCTGTCAGGATCAATTGTGAGTACAACAACATTAGGAAGAATTCGTGTAGCAATTTCAGTGATGTCATAGTAAGAACTGGTGGCACATAAAGCCATAATCCCTGAACAATCAAAATTCAAATGATGAGAAATTCTTGATTAAAGGATTTACGAACTGCAAAACTGAAGTAAAAGAGTAATAGATGTACGTGTGTTAATTACCTGCTCCTCTAGCAGGTGGAAAAGTATCACGCAGAGCACGGACTGTAAATGCATTAATCAATACTCTCTTTCTTGTCTGCAAATTTAGTCTGAACAGTTAGTTCATCAATGACATGTGCTACCAATACCATCATGAAATAAAACATAGCAAAATATTTGAACATGAAGATATCATTTTACCATACCCCTTCATTTAAGTGGCTTGCAATATTTCCTAATAAGATGGTAGTATTTGTTCTTATTGCTGCTTCTTCATCAACCTACAAAACAAATTGCCCAATTTTTAAACTTCACAAAAAAAAGGGGGAAAATATTATTTGTTTCATTATAGCCTGAAATCCCCCCCCCCCTAAAAAAACAAGTTAAAGTGCCTCCACTTCAATCAGAAATTTGAAATTGGCAGCCAGGTGATATGTAAATTGTAAGAGTTAAAAAGAGAGCCGAAACTGTTAACCAATAGCTAAAAGAAAGCCTTGTCTATTCTTCACTTCCTAAATCAGCATAAGCAATTAGCCTCCCATTCCAAACATATTAATGGTAGAAGCAGTACCTGTAACTTAGACAGATGCTTTAGTAATGATCCTGAAATGGTCCTTTGAGACAGCTGCAATTACGAGACAAACAACATTCTTAGAAATAATAGAAAATAACAACTAAAGATTTATCAAATTAAAGAGGAGATTTAGGAGAGGGAAAAAAAGAAAAGGAACTAAGCTTTTTAGCACATAGACCTTTGAACGGGTTTCACTATGATATATTAAGGGATTGGATAGTTTTGCTCCACTAATTTCTTATTTTCTTGGTACTTCTCTGTTTCATATCTTTTATAGTTTTGTCTACAAGCTCTGAAGCATGGGTATTCATTTTTCCTGCCATATAGGTACTCATTGGCTACTTGTGAGTACACACCAAAATATTTTTTCAAAAAAAAGAAACAGGTACTCCTTGGGTATACTAGCCAAAATTACATCTTTTTGTCAGGTTTTCTTTCTTTTATGTATACAAGAATCAACCACTACCTGCATCACATATATATAAAACCCTAACACCCTGCCAGTCTCATTTTCTTTCTTGGTTTGCACAAAAATCTCCACTTTTTTTAAGTTCTTCCTTATTTTCGACAAAAATGGATATTTATAATTTAATATTTTCATTATTAGATATTTTGTTGCCTTGTCGAAAATACAATATTTTTACGTTATATATTATATGATTTATGGTAAGTCTTTTATGCAATTTGCTCATATAATTTTATATATATATATATATATATATTAGTGTACTCATAGCGTATAAGTTCTAAATGTCTTGAATCTTGTATATCATATCCACACCCGATACCGTACTTGTATGTTGTATCCATGCAACACAGTCTAGGAGGATCCCTTGCCCTCCATTTCCTTTGTAATTTTTCCTCTTCATCTTAATGATATTTTATCCAATATTAAAAAACTACTTTTAGAATCAATCAGAACTACCTTATTAAATAGCGACTCAATCAAAGTAATAGCTGCTATGTGACTGACGCTACAGGTTCAAGTCCTGGAAACAGCCTCTTGTGTAAAAAAAAACAAGGTAAGGCTGCGCACAATAGATCATGTGGTCGGACCCTTCCCCAGACCCCACGCATAGCACGAGCTTTAATGAATTGGGCTGCCCTTTTTTTAATCAACCGTATAAATACTAATTATATTATTAATTTCCTTATTTTCTTTAATCATCATCATCTAAGTCTTTTATCACTAGTTAAGGTAAGCTACATGAATAAGCCTACACCATAAAAGTCTGTCAAATATTAAGTTTACAGACAATCAATCTCCTTATCTAATTGATGCTTAAATTTCTTCAATTATTATTAAATTGATTCTCTATTATTTAGATTAATATTAAAAATATAAAACAAAAATAATTATTTTCTATTTTAATTTTTTTAGTTCAACTGTGTATATCTCACTAAAGTACCCGTGTATTGGACAGAATACTTGCTGGTTTTGTATTAAAAATGTGTAACATAAGCGAATCTTATATGATCTCATTGATTTAGATTAAACTTCATTATGCAAACCCAATAACCAAATCTGAGCATCTTAGGAAACATTCATCAGAAATTTGAAAAAACAAGTAATTTTAAGAGTGATAACAGCTCCTTAATGCTAACTCCCAAGCTCTCACACAACCTAGACCTATGCTTATAAAGAGAAATTACCAACCACTGATAATCATCAAAGCACCATTCCCTCTCTCACACAATAGATTAAGATCATTGAGATACCAAGGCATAAAATATCATGTTAGATCTAACCACAACTTGCCCGAAATCATTTAGATCACGAATAATGTTTCATTTAATTCCACCTTAAATTCACATAACTGAAAAATGAGCTCTGCATCATATCTTCCATAAAAGCTTACATAGAATAGAGATCACTTCAACATAAATGTCACCATAACAAGGTCATACAAACCAACACCAAAACACCAGTACTAGCAATATGACTGTCAAAAATAATTTACGTTCATTTTTCATTGGACCAAAAATCTCATTTCAAATAGCACAAAGTCCCAAATGAAAGAAAATTTGGATGGTATGAATATAAATAGACATACCTTCGGAGCCAGAATTAACATGGACTTGAGAGTAAGTTCCCTCAGAAAAGCAGATGTATCGGAGAAACCAGTAGCAACATGAGGGTAGACCTGACCAGAAATGTGAACAATAATTATATGTACAACGTACAAGTTACAACACTGAATCTTTGTATATTGTTACAAAAATGAAAGAAAAAAGTAGTAAGGTAGATAAACAATCTTATTCTGGCTAAGTACCTGCTCGTCAACAACTTGGACAGACAATGACTCTCCAAATTGATCAATATGTTGAAGAAGGCTAACTCGAATAGCTCGGTCATTGGAGGCAAAGAGTTTAATAATTGTTGGAAGCACCTATATATTATTAAATAATGAAAATGAAATCCAATATAAGAATGAGATGAATCCATCTGAGTGAGAGAGATGCAGAGAGAGAATGAAGGGACTGAAATTATTATCAACCTTGACACGAAACTCGTCAGCTGAAAGCCAGGAGCCCATTTTCAACAATGCAGTCAAAGCGGGGGCAGCAGCTGAACCAAATTCAAGGGCAGAAGCTAATAAAGGAAGTAACTGTAAAAACCAAAAATGACCAACATAATCAATTGAATAAGACGTTGATCAGATGAAAGGTTTGAAATTAAAATTTCCAAAGAGACAAACCTTCTTCAACACAATCGGACGAGGAAGCTGCTCTGCTAAATTTGGAAGCTTGCGGAAGAAGGTATCCTTCTCAACACTATCTTTCAAACTGAGAATTTCCATGAAATGTATTGTGTCTACCAACTTATTTTGAAAATACTCTGCACATCCATAGCCGATAAACTCAAACTAAATACACATAAAGGGTTGCTGAGGATTATATCAAGACTACAAAAAATGATAACTATTAAAAGTTCAAAACAAGAAAGGCAAACATTTAGAACTTGGAATACATGGTTCAATGAAGCAAAATTCCCTCCAAAATTTGGAAAAGCTAAAATCAATTCACATTAGAATGTGTTCACAATATCACATCACTCTTCTATAAAAACAATATCCCTAAGCACACATATATAGAACTCTCTCAATGCGATCAATCCTTTTTTCAAGAAATGCTATCAAACTTCTCTCGTGCACGTTCTTGTCAAGGAGTGTTATGTAGCATACTTCAGACTTGATTGCGCTCTGATAAATTATAGCCTTACTTCAACACAAGAAGTAAAACATGAAACTATTTTTTCATAAACTAATGTTAAGAATCTATCTCAAAAATGTTTATCTGTAAGAGAAAGCATATGTAAAAATGTAGCCAACAACCCATGTAATACCATGCAATTCTCAGCTACAGTCCATTGCAATCCTAAAGCCAATTACAATGAACCCAAATATCTGGATATAAAAAGTCAAAATATAAAGTAGCATAATACCCACACACACACACACACACACACACATATATATATATATATCCTACATATCTTATCACATAACAACAAAACAGATGAGTTCTTCAAACAAAGCAGCAAAACTACAACAATGCTAAGTTACACAAAAAATCAAGAAAATGATAACTACAAATTTATCATGAAGCACTCACCACTATTTTCTATAAGCTTTGATGTATTTAATCGGCGAGAAGGCATGGAACTCAGCAGCCGCTGGTAATCTGGAAGCAGAGACTGTGAGACAAAGAAGGGAAAAAAAGACACAGAGATGAAGAATTAATATTTTATTAAAATGAGATATAAAAGAAACTAACAGACTAAAACCTCCCTTAATCTATAATGTTAAGTAACAAATGCAAAAGCGAAGATTGAATTCTTGAGCAGGCTGACCTTAGGAATGGAGCCAGTGTTGCGTAACTCCTCTGTTTTGCTCAACTTCACGCCAGAGAATAGCTCATAGATTAGACAACCTATAAAAATAGAACTTTCAGCGATTTAGAGAGGTCTAATAGGAAAGAAAAAATTAAAAAGACAGTCAAGATGTTATTCCTAAAGAAGATTTATGTGAGAGAAAAGGTCAAAGTCAAACAAAATATGTAAACATTAAATTCCAAAATACATACAATTTACTGGATTTGGATAGAAGGGGACTGGCCATTCAGAGTAATATTATGCCAATACCGAACTAAGAATAAGATGTTTTATCCATAATTATTTCCTTCTATAAAAACCAAATTGATCACGATCCATTCTTAACAGCAGAGCAAGTAAAACATACCCAGGCCCCAAGAGTAAGTGAGCCAGGGAGTTTCACTAATTGCACTTCATTATGTAAGCAAGGGTAAAGGATCAACTCTCTCAAAACCTTAGGCTGTTAGGTGATGTTTCAAGATCTGTTTTTATATCCCTAACATACCCCCAAACAAAATTGTGCATGAAGTGTAGAGAATGTACAAGCTCACTCACTCGACCACTGTTGTAACTCAACTTTAATTAGAAGAAATTGGGAGGAGGGGGAGAGGAGAAAATTCCTGATTTTGTAATAGAAATACCAATAACATATTGAGCGCTAACAGCCCAACACTCCTATAAAACGTTAGATGAAGGTTAAAGATTAGTCCTTATATCTCTGAGAGCAAGAAAATTAAAGTAATGTCACCTATGAAGCAAGGACACCAGACACATGTCTTTGACGCACCGACACATACAATCTCTAAAATATAAAACACCAAGACAACTATGGATGTCTACATATGTATGTGTATGTGTGCATGTTAGGGGTTAGGGGAAGCGTATTAGTTGAGAGCATGAGAAGAGATAATTTTGACCATCAATGTAATGTAAGGTTGTATAATAGGGATTAACTCCTTTCACTTCGCAAATTCTCACATGATCCCGCTACATGAGTGTGTGTGTGTCTGTCTGACAAGTACAAGAATGAACAGAAGTAGTGTTCCCAAATGGAGCGTCCTGAGACCTTTATCAATACTTTATCTAAAAACGATGAGATTTGGGTCCTTCAAATGTCAAGCATTATTTTAATGTCAGCTAAGTGTCTAAGGCATGTCGGCTAAGTGTCCTAGCCCATACAAAATCAATTTGTAATAGGACATCTGATGAGGACTGTCGTACATGGGTTGGTATCGAAAACTTGACCAATACTCTGACATCCAAAGGAAAAAGTGTTTGAGCTTCATAGAATTATTTAACAAACTATAAATTTATTTGTTATTCTTTATGGAAGCAGCGAGTTCTAAATGAGAACAAAATCCACAGCATAAGTTGTGGTCTTGTGATACAACCATTCTGACTAAGCTGGTCAATAAGAGGATGTGAAATGTCACCATCAGCAAGCAAGTAAAAATGGAACAATAGCCTAATTTTATTTTGTTACATTCCACCTAATATTCCAAATTCCCATTATAATTCACTGTAATTAAAAGAGACGGAACATAACATACCCATGCCCCAAGAATCAATGGACCATGGAGGAGACTTCTTAATTGCAGCCCAGTCAGATTTTGCCAGCTCCATTGATTTGTACTGTGATCCAATGAGCCATGCATATTGCTGAATGGAAAACATAAAAACATGTGAGGAATAGATAATAGGTTTCACTAATTGATACAATTTTATTTTCGAAAAATAAAAATTAAGACCAGATCAAATCCTTTCATGTTGGCCCCCCAAAAATAACTCCTTTTAAGGGAGCATCCATGATGTCAATCAATAATGCCATAAATGTTATAAAGAAAGATACTCAAGTGCTAGAATAGACAGTATAGTCAAGTAATACATGGCGGAAAGCCTGAAACTTGATAACAAGTGTTAAAATCACATTTAAGCCTGGTGAAACTCATGAACTGAAACTTTCACCCTATGTGGAGACATTATTTCACTACTATGAGTTGTTAATATCTGAACTTCAAGAAAAAGGAAAATTTAAATTTCAAAGTGAAATGCTAAAGCTAACAACAAAACTAGGTATCGCAACCAAACACTAAATTACCAGCATCTGCCCAGCGGAACCATCATTACTCCCATCAAACTCTGACAGAACATCAAACGCATGGAGCTTCCAGTCCAAAGTTTGCGTGACGACAACACTATCCAAGCAAACATTACCGTGAACCTGCAACAGACAAAGCTTGTCAAACAAAACCGAAAAAGCAACTTACGTGCAGAAAAAACCATATTTGGCTCACGAATACTCACAAGTTTACAATCATTGTTTAAGAAGCTCACAGCTTTCGCGATTTGATGCAGTCCCCAAGCATAATATTCATCCCTACAATCCCAATAAAGAATAAAATAACGAGTGAACATAACTAACCCAACTCCAAACCGTAAATAAAAATCCATGCACTCGTGCACTGCGATTTACTTATAATATTGCTCACAAGTTACAACCTTAGCCTCATAGGAAACAAACCCACTAAACATCAAATTATATGCAATAAAAGGAAGTAATTGAGTTCAGCAGCATCAATCTATCAATACCTTTGAGTCCCTTCAAGACCTAACTCCTTAATCTTATCAGACAGCGGCATCACAGGCTCAGTCACAATATAAATCGTGACCTTCAAAGAACCACCATCGTGAGTCTCAATCTCGGTACTATGAAGAAATGACAAAATATTCGGATGCCTAACCTGAAAAAAGAGCACCACTCAAAAAAAGGTACCGAATTTTCGCCACTACAAAACAAAAGCAGCAACAATCAGGTGAGGTGAATCACAAGCTCAGCTTACAGTTCGCAGACGCTTAACACCGTTACGACCCGCAGCTAAATGCCCATCCTGAGCATTGCTCCCAGATAGAGAAAAAATCGACACCGGTGACCCATCATCCTGAAACCAAAAATCAAGCCCAAATGAGCGAACCCCAATTTCTTAATCTCCATATTGAATCAATTGGCAATAATAAGTATTGAAATTGAACAAAACTAACACATGGCAACATGGGAATTTGGGAAGAATTACAGTAGAAATTGAAGAATGGTGGTTGTTGTTGTTACCTTGGAGGTGCCACGGTGATGAAGCCAAGAGCCCCAAGCAGAAGGGTAAGGTTCGCCAATGGTGTAAGGGAGATCCTTGACGCCGGTTCCAGATCCACCGACCACTTCTTTCAGGAATTTGAACATTGTTGATTGGATCCGAATTCACAATTCTGAAATTCTGATCTGTGATGAGTGGTGATTGAGGAGAAGATTGAAGCTATGGCTATAGCTGTTGGAACTGGAACTGGTTGCGATCTGGTTTCGTTCACGAACGCGAATCTCACGAGGAGGGATTGGATTTTCCTTCCCTCGTCGAGGAACCGAGCAACTGGTAAGCAGAGGAGGGAAAGATCACCCACCTTCGTGTGTCGCCTTTACACAAAAAGAAATGTTTGCTTTATCGTTTTTATTTTATTTTTATCAAATAAATAATAATAATTATAATAGGAATGATTTTGGTTAAGACATATTTTTATGATTTTATCTTTGAAATTCGAAGAGTGATCGGATAGCGGATCGGTTTATACCAAAATAGGAATGAGGTTAAAGAATAAGTTAGTTGGAGTGGCAGAGGTCTCGAGTCTCTTAAGCATGTGGTCTTTGGTTTTGTCTATATATGAAGAAAAAAAACATGATTATGAAGGATTTTTACTTTGATGTATGACGGTTATCTATTAATTATGTTGGATTGTGTTGCTCTCTTTTGTTGATGCATAATTCCTTTTATTGTGTTGTGTACTGGTGTGGATCTGAAGCAGTTATAAAAGGATCCAAACCGAAGGCTTGTGGTGGATACCTAGACAGTAGACACCTAGAAACAAGGAGGGGTGTAGTTAGTGACACAATGCATTGAGGAGTTGAAAATAAACATAGATCCAGAAATTTCCGAATAGGTCAACCTTTCGAACTACTATTGAATCCATGGGCAGGCGAGAGATATAAAAAAAGAGTAATTAACTAAATTTTTTTGATTGATTGTATTGTTTACTTTTGTCATTTATATTTATGAATGGACAACGTGAATTGAACCTACGCATAGTGGATTCACAATCCACTGTTTCGATCCACTTGGCTACGTCTGTCCCGATACTTGAACGTTATGTCGTCATAAGGTGTTGCTAGATGGAAGAAGGATCTTATCAACGCCCACAAATGATAAATTCTAATAGTATAGGGCGGACCACGTCAGGGAAGTGAGATATCTAGGACGGACCAAGTTCATATGTCATGGTTCAATTGATACATTAGACCAAACCGATGATCACTTAACCAGCAAGAAGATCAGTCATCCAAATGAACACCCCCCCCCCCCCACAATTAGTTTAACGAATATCGTGATCATCTCCACACTTCATGTAACTTGGCCTATTAGGTTAGCATCTGGTATCTCAGAATATGTTTACTTAGGGTTGAGAACTCCCCCGTGTATAAAGGGGGTTCTTGTTGTACAATATATACTCATTTTTTTACTCAATACAATACCAATTCTTTTGTGTTCTCAATCGACCTAATTCCCAGAGTTGATTCTGGAAGAATTTGTTTTATTTTGAAAAATTAAACTCTTATTGTCTCTTCTCTTATGAGAAACTATTGTTTTTCTAAGTTTTATTATCATAGTAGTTAATTTCCAATCTTCACACTCTAAGACTTTGAATATATCAATTAATCTTGAAATTCCACATGATTGTCATATTGAAATTTTAACATGTATATATCAAATAGGTAGACTCTAATCTACGATGTGAAACTAGTGAACTAAATGCTTGGGTAGTTCATATGACTTCATGAATTTTAACTTCATTATGATTATTGCACACTAAAAAAGGTCTTGCACTATTAAAATTTGTGAACATTTATAAAAAATGACAAACAAAATGTTTAAAAAAATCACGTGATAGTCCAAGGTTATGTGACATGAGAGGATCCATTCCCTTAAGGAATGCTTTGATTGAAATTACAAAATCAATAATAGCACTATTTAAACAACATTACATCTTATGAAGTCCTTAAATGGATAATAGGTGTTATGAGGAGAGATTAACCAATCCATCATCCACACGTCCTTAGTAAACTATTTCGAATCCGCGCGACTGAACATTCAAATTCCTTTCTCCAGCGTGCAAGATTCTAGAATTCTCTCTTCATCATCCACTTGGTTATAGGATGTGAACACAAGCGTAGAAGTCATCAAATTTTCCACATATATCTTTCAAACTATCAGAGACTCATTTCAGAGTACATATTCACTTGGTTATAGGATGTGAACACAATTGCATAGAAGTTCATAACATCACTATTTTCTGTCATGAGTTATATGAATGAAGAGGTAAATTCATCTCCTAATAAAATGTGTTATTAAATCCAGGTGAATAATTCACTAGCAAGGAGAACACACAGAATCTATACTAAACAGGGTAGAGTAACCTTGGATCAGAAAAAGTTTGTGTATCAGTGCTCAACAGACTTCCCAAAAAAATATAATTAAAGTGCAACATGATACATATAGGCATGCTCATATCTGGGGGGAAAATTCACAGAAAGTTGTATAAACTAACAACATTCTTCACTGGCTGTTGCTTGTCTTCTGCTTGGCCTTCTCAATGAGGGGCTTCAACTGCTTCTTCTCAGCAAGAAGCTTTAGAAAGTTAAATAAAAAGGGTATGTAGTTGTGTTTCCTGCGAATATTTTCTGTTCTCCATTTTTTGAATTTTTCTTCCTCCATTAAAATCTTTTCAGTAGCAGCTTCAATCCCAGCATTCACTACAGAGAGAGAACTGTTCAGTTCCTCAGAACTATTGTCCACGGGTCTCTCAGACTTTGATGCAGCCAGCTGCTGCAAAATGCGCTCCCTCCTCTTCTGAAGTTCCTTTAGCTCGGCAGTATACATCTCTTTCCTGTTCTTGATGATTGCCAGGAGATTAAATCTTATCTCACTTTGGGAATACCGCTCAATGCGTTCCTGGATCACAGGTTGCACCAGCTTCAGCCATTCCAAATCACCTTGCCCACCAGAACACTGACCAAGGCTGATAGGACCTTCCTTTAACCCATCAAGCTCGTATAGTACTCCATCAACAGGTATATAGCTTATAAAATGGTAAACATCATCATCTTTGCCAGCAGTCTTTTGCTCTTCAGGGACAAAAGGTTCAGGCCTTGCAAAGCTATTATGGGCAGAACGTATGGCATCACTATTATTGATAGCCAAACCTTTGAGTTCAGGTGGAAAGTTCTTGGTGAATTCTTTCAATTTTGTCAACTCTGGACCAATGTCAACATCTGGTGAATTCAAAAGAATAGACAAGATCGCCTGGGTTGCACAAGCATTGTTGATTACCTACAAAAAGACCACTTAGCTTAGTAAACCATAAAATGACAAATCAGTTATGATATTGGTTTTTAAGTTATTGAAAAAAAACCTGGCTAGCAAAAAACAAATTAGGATTGGGATCTTTTATTACAACACGATCATCCTTCTCTCCTGGACGCCATTTGAAAAGAAAAACCAACCCATATACAGGCCTGTAATTGAGGGCAGAATCCACATAAAAAGAGAGAAGGCAAATGTTTACTAATTAATTATAATAACCACTGACTGTCATTACAAGTTCAAAACTAGCTGAGATAGTACACCAACCTAAGGCTGTCGAGAGAGTCAATGTCCAATGAATACAGCTCCTCAACCTGCCAAGACATATCTAGCATGAGGATAGCATACATAAAAATTGTACTGGAAGAAAAATTGATTTCGCCAAGCCCTGGAGTTCAACAGTTTATTCTGGAACACGAAATTGAAATGCTTTTGGGGTCATTAGAGTGAAAATAGGCAGATTAGTCAATTTCTAATAGTTTTCCAGTCTGGTTGGGACAGTCCCAGATTGGATCTAAAGAGCCTAGATCAGAAAGAAACAGCAATCAACAATATGCTTAACTCATTCTCAAGAACTCCTTTGCACAAAGTACCAGCAATTCCAGACAGGATGTGAGGGAAAGACAAGCCATTTTCCCTTCCACATTAGGGATTATTATTGAGCTTCAAAAAAGGTTTCAAGATTGTGTAGAAAAAAGTACTTTTTAGAAATGCTATTCGAGAGTTCCTTCCACATTAGGGTCTAGATAAAATCGTAAGAAGTAATTTTTATTTAAAAAAGTAGTTGCAATTACAATTTGTTTGCAGAAGCTAAAGTAGCTTCCTGGAAATAACTTTTATTTTACCAGATTTCAGTTTTCCCCAGAAGCTTACACAAACACATGAAAAATTAACAAAAGTGATTTTTATTTAAAAAAAAATAGCTATATTTTCATGAAAACACTAAATCAAACTGGCTTCGATTTTCAGTTTCTATCTATGGTTCATGCTTTCTTAATCGAAGAGGACCCCCCCCCCCCACTCACTAGCATTGCTATCAGAAATCACTTTTTCTCCCCATGATGGCATGATATAGTGTTCTTTTTTAGTTTTCTGCACCTAGCTGTTTCAAGGGAGCTAACCATCTGAAAACCGAATTGGCAGCCTTTGAACTTGTTCCTTATTGTATCCTCTCTTTTTTTAACTTATATGATACTTTATACTCCGCCAAGTAGTATTTTCCTCTCTTCTCTCTAACAGGATATTTACTTTTCCTGAATGTAATTATGCATCAATGTGTCAAGACTTCACCTGACAAAACACTGCTCAAATCACAAACTAAAAATGCCGACATATATACAAATTCGACAGTTAAATATCCCAGCAACGTTGATGCTAAAAGTTCTCAATGAGCATGCCAATGAGATAAAAACAGGAATGATACACTCTAATTTCCCCGCCTAAAGAAGAAACAAAAAAATCAAACAACCCACCACAAACAAGCTAAAAACTGAGGAAAAAAACAACACCATGACCATATACACCCAACAAAAAATACCTGTACTCCTTTCACTTGCATTTGCTGAATAAGCTCAGTAAACACACCTGGGTAGAAAAAAACCAGTAAAATTTAAAGCAATTAGCAATGTACAAATCAAAACCCATATCAAATAAGATGCTCAATGAACCCTAGGGCACAAATTTAACCATGAATAATCATGTCAGAGACAAAAACCCATTAACCTAACGTACCTGGATCGGACTCAATGGTGCACCAAGACATGATTCCAAACTGTACGAAGCAAACTGCAAAAGTGGAACACTGATTCACGCTAAGCCACACACAAAATTTCAATTTATTTAGAAAATAAATTCATGGGTTGCGGCCATGAAAAACGAATCTAGTTCCTAATTTACTCTCCGGTGACCGGAAAATTTCACTGATTAGAACCCAAAACGACGCTATGAATGAAACTGGTTCGTGATGAAACGATGTGAAGGAAGGAAGAAAGCAATACCTTAGTCTCTTTCTCTCTGTGGGAGAAGAATGGTAGGGTTTTGGTTTTGGTTTTGGTTCTGCAGTGTGATTCTGAATTTGGTTTCTTCCAAGCTTCACTATCAAGGGTTTATACTATACAACACCACTTGAGATATGTTGATTATCTCGATAAACGGGTACTCGTGCGGCTTTACATAGGAGTATCATTTTTATATCATATATTATATATTATATATATATTATTATATGATTTTATTTGTGAATTTTAAACAATTATATAATCAAATTTTGCAATGTTTTTCAATTTTGTATTTTAATTTACTTATGATGATGAGACAAGAATAGTGAATTTTGATTGGATGTTATATAAAAAAAATCCATTGATATTGTAGTATATTTTATTTGGTACATCGGAAAGATAAATTATATCTTCCAAGAATTGATCTTTGGATCTCCTCACCCAACTCAAATGTCATTTAATTCTTACCAATTGAGCTATCATTCGGAGACTAATGTAGTACTAGTACTCTCTTCGTTCCAAAAGTATTGTAGTTTAAAGTTATGCACAAAGTTTAAGAGTTCATTAATTGATGTTATAATTTACTAAAGCACCTTTATTTAATATGAGTTATATGAAAGTGAGATAATATACATCATTGGTCAACTAATTGGTGAGAATTGTGATTGGTGGAAATAAGATGTGATACTTGGGAGATACAATATTAAATGAGGGTGTGTATGGAAGAGAATGAGATAAAGTGTTTTTGATATGTAAAACAATAATGATTTTGAAACAAAACAAAACAAAAAAATAAGGCCCCATTCGGGTGGTTTTTTATTTTATGTTTTGAAACTTTTAAAAACCAGAACTAGTTTTCAGTTTTATAAATACTGTTTTTTTTTGTGGTTTTGAGGTTTTAAAAAATTGGTGTTAACTTTGTAAATCCACAATAGTCACAATAATTATCAACTTTGTGAATTCGCGATAATGGGTGGTAGTGGCGGCACAATAATAGATGGACCGGATAGCAGCGGTGGTAGAGTTTTGATGTTACCTAACAACGTCGACGATAGTGGTTATGGTGGTGGAGAGTGGTGGTGGTAGAAGCGACAATGGTGGTGGGGGTGGGGGTAGTGATCGTGTTGGGGATGGTGATGCTAGTGGAAGTAGTAGTGTAGGACTGCAGGTGGTGGTACCAACGTCGAAGGCGGTGATGGTGATGGTGGAGGTGATTGTAGTGGCAAACTGGCAATGAAGGTGTGGTGGTGGAGGGGGTGTTACCTGGTGTTCGTGATAATGATGGTGGTGGCAGCGACATGGTGGTTGTGACGGTGGCGATTGTGGTGGTGGTTGGAGTGGAGTCGACAGCGATGGTGGAAGTGGAAGTGGTTGTGTTGGAGGGTGATGGTGGTGGGATGGTAACACGGGTGGAGAATGCATGTGGTGGCAGAGATGGTGGTTGTGATAATGGTGGTGGCGGCGGAGGTGGTGGTGGTGGTGGTGGTGGCGATGAAGGTGGTTGTGGTGGTGATGGCGGTGGGTGGTGATGGTGATGAAGTTACATGTTATTGAAACTAAAAACCATAATCGCAAAAAACATATTTTGTGATTTTTAAAAACAGGCTAAAACGGTTTTGAAAATCAATATAAACTCCCTTCAGCTCCATTTTTGCCGAACACGTTTTGTTTTCAAAATTGCATTTGAAAACCAAAAACTGAAAACTGGCAACCACCCTGAACGGGCCCTTAACTACAATAGGTTTGAAACAGAGGGAGTATATAATTAGTTAATTACCAAACCCTTAATTTATTAATTTATATTTTTTTATAAAATTGAGACAATATTACAATTTATATCAAATTTGATTATATATATATATATATATATATATATATATTAGTATAAATAATTAGTGCGCGGATATTACTATATAAGAAGGGGCTCGAGAACTTTAGAGGTCTTGGGCTTCCTGAACCATTTTTGGGTTTTGAAGGTAGACAAAATATGTTTCTGGTTTAGGATTTTGACATCTTTAAACTTTTGAAAGTTATTCCTCCATCTTTCATTTGGAGACACTTTGGTGTTCAAGGTGTCTCACGTGAGTTTCATCATCTCTCGTCCTTGAGTCTACGCTCCTCAATCCTCATCCTTAGTTGGTTTTACTTTTAGTGCGGCATGATCATCTAATTTAGAGGGATTGATTCTTGGCTATTCTGCAATCTCTCCCAAATGCATCATTTGGTGTCCCCAAACTCTTGTGTTGTGAGCTTTTTGTTTCTGTTGATAATAACAGTCCTACTTCTGGGGTGGCCACGTCTTTAGTTTCTCTAACTATGTTGTCTCCGAGTTGTGTTATGTATATGGTAGGATACCAAAATGAGCATATATGTGACAAAAACAAATAGGATACCCAAAAAAAAAGACAAGCAAGAAAATAAAACACCCAAAAGTAAAAGAAACACCTCTAGACAACAATGCATAGAGGGTAAATGGTCACATTGGTCCCTGGATGTTTGCACCGACTTCAGAATCGTCCCTGGATGAATTTTATTAGGCTCGCGGTCCCCAGATGTGGCAAAAAATAGTCATATTAGTCCCTGACGTTAAAATTCCCTAACGTCCGTTAACACAATTAATAAAAGTCAACATTATCTTTCTAATTTTCTTTCATTTTGGTCCCTTTCTTCTTTCTTCCACCCTCTTCACCCCCTGCTTCCATCATTTTCACCAAAACCCACCCCCATCATGCTTCATATGCTTCCTCTACCCTGCTTCAAAACCAAACCCATTGGTCATCATCATCTTCATCAAAACCAAACCATGTTCATCTTCATCGTCATTTACCACATCAAACCCATAAATC